>NW_006400237.1:261738-282531 GCF_000299155.1 Elephantulus edwardii | reverse complement strand
CTTGGGAGGGTGGAGGGACGGCGCAGGAGAGGAAGGCCCTCTATGAGGTGGATTGATTCAGTGACTGGGATAATTGGGATGAGAGTGTCAGAGACAGTGCGATTGGCACAGGACAGAGCGGAGTTCAGGGCTGTTGTACATAGGGTCACTATGAGTCACAGGCGACTCGACGGCACATAACAACAACAACAACAACATCCCCAGTTATTGTTGAACTCTCTGATGCACAGCAATTGAGAAGACTATAGCCTCTATTGGGCGCACTTTAGTCTCTACGCTAATATAATTGTTTTTAGCACTCTGGAAAGGTCCCTGAGAGTAGATATTTCACAATGCAATTAACCTTTGATATCCTGACTGCTGGTGCCAAGAGTATTGATTGTGGACCCAAACAAGCTGTAATTGTTAACAACCTCAGTCTCTTCTCCATCTATCATTATGCTGCCAATTGGCCCAGTAGTAAAAATCTGGTTTTGGGGTTTGTTTGGTTGGTTTTTTTTTTAGGTTTTTTTAATATTGAAGTTCAGTCCTCATTGAAGACTGCAGTTCTTGACTTTCTGTAGCAAACATTTCAAGTCCTCCTCAGTAAGCAAGCAAAATTGTGTCATTTACATAATGCAGGCTGTTGATGAGTCTCCCTCCAATCCTAGAGCCCTGACTTTTGGACGATTGTTCCAAATATAGATTGAAAAGAGAGAGTACACATACCTGACATACTTCTTAAAGAACAAGCAACACACTTTGTAAAATCACTTTAGAGAAAAAATCACAATTACGAGATATTTGAATGTACAGATAAAAATAGAAAACAAAGGCAATCATCTGAACTTTATAATAGAAATTAAAGTGGGGGGAAGCAAATGAGCAACTATCTCAATTTGGGAATATTCTGTTTTACTGATATAATGAATTAGTCTACTCCTCTTGAACATGCCTTATAATTTAATTATATTGTGAATGAGATTAGCTATAACTATTCTTATTTAGAAATCCAATTTGGCAACACCAAGTTTCATGGTAAAAAAAAAATCTTCTCTGTCATATACATGTGCTTCAGTGATCTCTTAAAGGATTTATTAAGATTCATTTTTTTGCAAATTGCTAGTCTTTTTTATTATAATTATTAATTTTAATGAAAATTTACAGAAACTTTGGATTTCCATTCATTCTTGTTGTACTTTTCTCCCTGCCACCACCTCCCCCCCCAGTTTTCTCTTGTTTTTGAAAAATAAAAGAAAAATTATTTCATTGTTATACTATCCCTCCCAAGTCCACTCTAGTATGCAGCCTTTGTGCTAGTCTTTTTTTTAATAAGATTTTATTTCAATTGGGATTTTAATGAATGTTTACAGAGAAGTCAGATTTTCATTCATTCATTGTCCTTTTTACCCCCTCTCCCTCTCTTCCTCCTTCTCCAGTTCACTTTAAAAAAATATTCACTCATTATTTCACTATTATCTACCTTCCCCAACCCCTCCAGTCCTCTTTGCAATGATATAATTCTTATTCTGTGTCATTGTCTTAGGTATAATATGTCAACACACATTGCTTTTATAGAATTCTTTCTGTTATCTATTCCAATGCAGTAGTCATTGTCTATCCAAACTGATCCTATTCTCCCAACCCTCCAGGTCAGATCTGTTTCATAATAGAGGTGCAGTGTAGTATTAGTTCTTTTTGTGACTGAGATATTTTATTCAGCATGTTGTACTCCAGGGTCCCACATGTTGTGTAATGTTTTACAAGTTCATTGTTTTTCGGTGTTGTGTAGTATTCCATTGCATGAATATATTATAGTTTTTCTATTTATTTATTTGTTGATGGGTGCTTAGATTTCTTCCATCTCTTTGCTGTTGTAAATAGCACAGCAATAAACATGGTGTGCATATATCTGTTTGGATTACCCTTCTTTAAATATATTAACATATATATAATATTAAATAGGGAAGAAAAATAAATCTTTGAGGGTAATGACATGTATAACAGCTGTAATAAGAAAGTCAATACAGTATAAAAGACCATTTCCATATACAAGCAGCTCAGTGTTTCATTTCATAAGTACATGCATTAATGCAAATCTATAAAAACCGAAGCTACTAAACTCATTCAAATTTCTTATTTGTTAATAGTTTCATTTTCTAAATTACATTCTAATATTAAAAATGTCAGCGCTTAAGACCATACTCTATCCTTTAGTGTTATTATTATTGTTAGGTGTTTCCAAGTCAATTTCAATGCGCAATTACCACATAAGGTTTTTAAGCTGTAATTTTTAAGATTATAGATTTCCAGGTATTTTGTTTGGAGAGCCACTGGGTGGGTTAAAACCACTAACTTTTCTATTAACAGCCAAATGCTGTACCAGAAAGACTTCTTCTATTTATTCTAGTCACAAGTATTTGGAAACAGAGTGAGGCCCAGAATAAAATTGAGTTTTTTGCCTCTAGATCATCTTTGTTTCTAAAGGTGTCACTCATCCTTTTTTATTAAATTTTAAATGAACTCATAAAGACCAATACCTAGTTTTAATCAAGGTGTAAGTAGCTTCATGATGGTAAAAAATATTATAATTCTAACAATTTTGAAATTTGTGGGAAAGGTAGGAGAAACAGAAACTAAAATATTTCCACAAAGAATATGTGATGATATTGTTTGTTACTCATTAAAAAAGGAGAAAAAGGAAAATTCTTTTCTGTACTAAGAAGAAAACAACAATAAATTTCTCATAAGGGAATCTAATTGGTAATTAAAATCCTTTTTTTTGAAGTGAAGGCAATCTGTAAGTATAAATTAGAAATATATATAAATAACTAAATTAATTTTCTATTAACCTGAGGTGGTATGTGTTTGGCAACCTTATATTTTCTTAACAAATAGCAGAGATGACATAAAGAGAATATGTCTTCTTTGTATTTTTATGTTTGCTCAAGTGGACTCTTCTCAACATATCTGAATACACAGTTAAAGTATTCTAAGTAGGAATGAATTCAGCTAGACTGAAGAAAATCCACAGTTAATGATCATGTGTCAAAAAAAATAGTATTAATTTCTGCTTCATCCTGGGAATTATTTATTGTATTTACACTACATCATCATCTCAGAGGAAAAAAACAAAGTGATCATCTTCATTCTGAGACATTTCTTCAAGATACATTTGAGCATCTACTGGTCTGATTTTTTATAGGTCATCTTCGTACCACTGAAGGCTATACCATTTTTTTTTTTTGTCTCTTTATTTTCTAGGGAGCTCTGGTGACCTAGTGGCAAGAAGTTGCACTGCAATCCTGAAGGAATGTAGTTCAAATCCTCCAAATGTTCCACATGGGAGGAGGATGGACCTTCCAGGCCTGGTTTTTTTAAAGTATCTCTCCATTGCTCCTGCTGACAAATCTGCACTTTCTTTATCTTGATGACACTGTTGTTATAGAGAGTTTTGGTGGTATAGAAAGTTGTGCTGAACCAAAGTCAACACCTTTCAGAAAGTTTGAATTCACCAGGAGCAACACAGGAGAAATATGAGGAATCTCCTCCCATGTGAATTTCAGTCTCTCAAAAATTCACTGGAGAGTCAGCATTCAAAAAATCTTTTGATATTTTTGTTTTGAGTCAGACACACTTGCAGGTGAGTCTTTACCCACAATGCTATACCAATCCTTTCTTGGTTTGTGCTCAAATGTCATCATCCAATGAACAAGAAGTAGCTTGCTTCCAGATTAGCAAAGTTCACACAGTCATCTAGACCACTCCTGCTTGGCCAGAACTCCATCTTTCATCTCTTTATTTATTTCTTTTTCTCTTTATTTTGCAACATTTTGGCAACTTGAATTTTCAAGTCAAATTTAAAACTAAAACATATTTAGGAAAAATAGCCAAGCCTTAATCATATCCTAATAAATAAATAAATAAATCTTATTCTCAGCAAATGAACTTCAAGAGCTAATGAAGTGCTGAAGATTCACAATTAAAATTATTTTTAACTATTCATGCCTGCTGTGAGAACATTTTGTGATTTTAGACATATTTCTCAAGAGGTGATTATCAAGAAAGTGTCTTCAAATTTAGTTTTGTAAATGATTTTGTTTTATTTAAATGAACGTTTACAAAAGCTATTTGTTTTTTATGCAATCATTCATATACATTCTGTTTTACTGTATAGACCATAAATAATTCCAAAGTCTAATCAGCTCCTTCTGTTCATGCCCTTTACTTCTGCATCTCTTTTTTTTTCCACTTTACTTGCTATGCATCTGAAAGCTGGACAATTAACAAGGATGGCAGGAAAATAATTTACACCTTTGAGCTGTGGTGTTAGAGAAGAGCACTGAATATTCCATGGACGGCCAACAGGTATGTCTTGGAGAGGGTGCAGCTGGAGTGCTGTTTGGAGGCAAGAATTACGAGGCTTCACTTCACATATTTTGGTCATGTTGCTAAGAGATGCTATTAATTGGAGAAGGACATGATACTAGGGAGAGTGGAGAGTCAGAGAAGGAGAGGAAGACCCTCAACCAGGTGCATTGACATGGTGATTGCTGCAGTGGGTTCTTGTGTGTCAGGAAGTGTGAGAATGGTGCAGGCTAGAACAGGGTTTGTACATTTTGTTCATAGGGTCGCTGGAGTCGTACTCGACACCTCAGCTCCTAACGACAAAAGCTTTTTATTTAGGAAGTAGATGACTCGTCCTGCTTCCTACTGTGCATATTTATATTATCTAGTTGTTCACAACATTGTACTTAAGAATAGATTTTACACAACATTGTACTTAAGAATAGATTTTTTTACATTTTTTAAATCGGTTTTCTTAAAATAAGTTTGTTTACATTGTGCTCATTCATGTACATTGTGGGTTCTTTTTTCTGCTCCCTCCCTCCCTCCACCCAAAGTGTGCAACCCTGTAATTTCCCCCCTTCCCCACTGTCAGCCACCGTTCTTCCCCTTCCTCTTTTTGGATATCCATACACATCTTAGTTAGCTTTCTGATTTTACAATAAAAGCCTTATGCAGTTTTTGTTCTTATGCAGCTGGATTAGTTCACTTATCATAATGCTCTCTAGCCTCTACTCTGTTACATAGTATTTTTCACAATCATTGCCCCTGTGTGATGCATAGCATTCCATAATATGAATACATTTTTAAAATAATCTTTTTAACTATGAATGCACACCATTCTTCCTCTATTTTTCATTCCTTAAATAGTAAACCACAAGATTGCTTAATTCAAAGTGGCCTGTAGCAGGTCAACTCAGCTTTCTAATGTCTAGTACATTAGAGTCAGAAAATCAATAGGTCCGAACTCGCTCAGAGTTCAGTGTGTCAGAGGCAGTGTGGTTGGCGTAGGATAGAGCAGGGTTTAGGGCTGTTGTGCATAGGGTCGCTATGAGTCGCAAAAGACTCGACAGCACATAACAACAACAACAACAGTACATCAGTATTTATGCATTCCATTTCATTTTTTGTGTTTAATTTTCCTATATTCATTCCTTGTATATTCCACATTTCAATTTTTTCAGCTCTTTTTCCTCATTTTAATTGTCTCCCAATCTGAGAGTTCTACCTCTCATGCTCTAATTGTTTAACTGTGTAATTATAAATTATTGTTCATAGGGTGTTTGAAACCTTGTTATTTCAGAAGTGGCTGACTATTTCTTGAGGGAAGCTCTAGATATGCAAAGAGGTGGAGTCAGAGAATAAATAGCAAAGAACTTGCCTAGCATTTCTCAAGCTGAGAGATCTGAAAAATAAATTCAAACTTTTAGTTGCAATATTGAAAGCTTGAATGATCAAGAGAGCATCAAAAGGAGAAGGAGGAATAAATAATCACTGTACCAAAGTGAATTGGTTGAAAGTGAAATATTTTAGGTCACACTATATCATCAAGAGCTGATAAGAGTATGATCAAGTTGCAAAGGCATTGGTAATATACAAGGCCCCAGGAATCAGTGAGATAAAAATTGTCAATATATTTAATATCACATGTAAGCAAAATATTGCTAAAGATGAAACAAAAGAGAACTATTAGAAGTTCAAGCTGCATTTAGAAGAGACCATAGTACCAGGAATATTATCACTAATGTCAGATGGATACTGACAGAAAGCAAAGAATATCAGAAGATTGTCTATTTATGTTTTACTGACTAAGCAGTGGCATTTGAATTGTAAAAACGATATACTGAGAAAAATGGGAATTACAGAATGTCTAATCATGCTCATGTTGTTGTTGTTGTTAAGTGCTGTTGAGTCATAGGCGACTCATAGTGACCCTATGAATGAAAGACCTGGACACTTGTATAATTTTTGTCCTTTCTCCAGGTTCATAGGGTTTCCAGAGGCAAGCTATTTCAGAAGTGGATGCCACTCCTGCTTCCAAGCTTGTTTTAATCAGGGAATTCCACCAAATACTGTCCATCATGGGTAACCATTCTCACATTTGACACATCAGTGTCACAGTGTTCAGCTTCACAGCAACCACGAGTTACTCTGTACAGCAAGTGGACAGGCCAGGGCAATCCGACCTAGAAGAAGGTTTCACCAAAAAACAATTAAAAACAGGCCTAGGCCACGGATTAAAATCACCCACCCACCTTTGGTTTGGTAGCATCACTTTTTGTCCAATAGGCCAAATGATCTCTCTCTATGCTTTTGTTGTTGTTAAGTGTCATCAAGTCATAGGCAACTCAGAGACCCATATAAAACCTAAAACTAGATAAAAAAGCAAATAGAATAACTATAAGAAAATATACAAAAAACACAGTATTGTATAAAATCAAGAAAGTGTAAATCAGGGTGGCTTTGTCCTTTCTTCATACTTATTCAATCTGTCTGTTAAACAAATCACTTGAGAAACTGGACTCCATGAAGAGAAATATGGCAAAAGAATAGGGGGAAACTCATCAATATCCTGCTTTACACAGATGACACAACCTTCCTGGCTGAAAGTGAGCAGGACTTGAAATACTTTTAGCAAAATATCAAAGAATACAGCCTTCAATATGGATTATGTCTTTATATCAAGAAAATAAGAAACCTCTCCACTGGACTGAGAGGCAACATCAAGATAGATAGAGACATATTGAAATTGTAAGTGATTTTCTTTTGGATCCACAATCAACCCTGTTAGCACAAGCATTCAAGAAATCAAAAGATGCATTGCATTGAGAAAGTCTACTGCCAGAAATTTCTCCAAAGTACTGAAGAGCAATGATGTTAGTTTGAAAGCTAAGGTGTTCCTGATTCAAGCATTGCCTTTTAATCACCTGCTATACAGATCTGGGAACTGAACAATGAATAAAGATGAGAGAAGAATAGATGCTTTTGAGTTGTGGGGGTGGGGTAGAGTACTGAAACACCCCATGAAATACTTGGAAAGGTACGTTATGCTTAGAAAGATGGAGATACCGTCCTCAAAAACAGACTGAAGAAGGAAAAGGGAAGGAAGATTCTCAAAACAGGTGGATTGGCACAGTGACTGCAGCAATGGACTAGAGTATGTCAGAGATGGTGAATATGGCACAGAATAGGACAGTGTTAACCCCTGTTGCTTGTAGGGCTGCCAAGAGTAATTTTTGATGATGCTTGACAAAAACTACAACCAAAAGAACAAATAGGTGTATGTTGCAGGAGGTGCAGCTTGAGTTCTCCTTATAAGCAAGGATGGCAAAGCTTCATTTCACATACTTTGAACATGTTGTTAGAAGGTATTATGCTTTGGAAAGAGACATCATGCTTGGAAAGGTGGAGGATCAGCAAAAGACAGGAGCACTCAACCAGGTAACTGCAGAAATGGCCTCAAGTATGGAAGAAATTATAAGGATGGTGCAGGTTAGGACACGGTTCAGCTCTGTTGTTCATATGGTCCTGATGAGTTATACTTGACTCAAAGGCACATAAAAACAGCATCAATCAACATTTGATTGTGCATTACATTTCCATTCACCCACTTTATCTATTTATTAACTTTCACACCCCCCCTTTCTCCTTTCCCATCCTTGTTATCCATCCAAGATGGTTCTGTTTTAACTTTTTATAATAATCAAAACATAATTGTCTTTTGGAGGCTGACTTGTGCCATTCAGCATTTGTTCTGGACTCATTCCGTTGTGAAATATTACCTGAATTTTTGATAATTTCTTAGTGATTTGTAACATTCAATTGTGTGACTGTCCCATAGTTTCTTTAGTCAGTTTTCTGTTGATTGACACTTGGATTTTTTCCCCAGCATTTTGTTATTATAATTAGTGCTATAATAAACATGTCAGTGCATATGTCAGTTTATTTCCCAGCTCTTAATTCTTTGGGATATATACCTGTAGTGGACTTTATAAATCAAATAGTATTTTTATTTTAAACATTCTAAGGAAATACCAAAATGCTTTCCACAGTTGTTGCACTATTTTACATTGCCATCAAAATTTCTGTCAGATATTAAAGATATTTGCATAAATATTAACATTCTTATTTCCAATAGTTCTTAAATTTAATAAAAATGAAAATATTCTTAGATAAACATGATTTTTTATAGGCCTGAAATATATTTCATTGTGTTGCTAATGGAGTCACCTCTGATAGCAACTCTGTGTATGAAAGATTAAACATCTGATTTCATTCTGAATATAGTGCTGTGGCAACCTACATTTTTGAGAGTTTTCCTCTTTCTTACTGACTTTCTCCTTTACAAAGTAGGTAACATCTGTATAATTTTAAAAATAAATTTGCTAATAAGAATGTTTTGAATACTGATGTTTTATGTAGCTCAGACTGGCATTGATTTCTAAAGAAATGAATGCATGCATACATACATACATACATATTTATTCTAAAACCAGAGTAACAGACATCAGGGCAATGAAGTCACTCTCCACTAACTGCCAAGTGGAAGAGTCATACAAACCACATCAACAACACAAAGACCATTCCTTTGGAGTCAGATATGCTCTCATACTGATTCTCTTGCTTCTGTCAATTCAAACATCAACCAACCCTCCTATACTCTGTCATCTTACTGTTTGGTTTGCTAATCCAAATCAATGGTTACATGTAATTCACAGAGAATACTTGCAGTTATGGGGATAGTTGGGGAAGCAATGGGTTTCAATTGAAGTTAGAAGCACCTTGGATATAATGCTTTAGTCAGGACAGTTTCTTAGGTCTGATAACTGGTTCTCTGGTTTCAGCCTCACTGAGCCCTAACTTGTGGTATTGGGTCAGTGTTACAAAGTTATTTTAGGTCTGTCAGTTATGGTGTCACTCATCTCTACTCTTCAAACAAGCTTAGGTTTAGATCCACAATTTTGCTTCTATGGAGTGATTGTTCTAGTTGAATTTGTTTCTCACAAGGCTCTGGTTCTCCATCAACTCTGTAGTAGCTGTGATCTAGACTGAGTCTCCTTAATATGCAGAACTACTTGTCCCAAAAAGATGCTCAGAATTCTTAATTTCTTTCTTTATTACCATTAAAAAATCCCATCAAAATATTCCTATTTTCAATTTAAAGCTGGTTTAATGAAAACGTGTCTGTCTCCTCGTTTGTAGTCTACATGGCATATTAATAGGTTCGCAAGATGTGATAATTTTTGCTTTATTTATATTGTTTGCAAACTCTCAAATCCCCTGGGAGAAACACAAACACCCTATATTAGTAAAATTAAATCTACCCTAGGTGGTATAAGCTAAAGTCAACGACTAAAAAAAGTTATATTGAATGATATATTACTCAAAATATAATGCACATTTGTATACATGTAGTAGAAAATTAACTTCGCAAGTCAATCTTTAGTAAATATATTGTAATAAAATTAGTAGGTCACCACATTGTACTATTTTTTTGATGACTATTCAGGAAACAAAATGTATTTTTCATTTTTTTCTATTATTGATGCATATATTATTTTCAGTTCATATTTAATTAAATTCAGTTACAATCATTTGATAATTAAATTATCACTTCGAAAATAACAAAAATTGTGATTTTATTGTTTATTTTCCTATTCAACTCAACTCATTGTTGTCAAATCAAAACCAACTCATAGCAACCTTATGAACAACATAGCAAAACCTTACTGTATCCTTGTGGAGTTTATTTTTATTTATTAATTTTAATGAAACTTTACAGAGACTTAGGATTTCCAGTGATTCATTGTTACACTTTTCTCCCTGCCCATTTCCTACTCTCCAAATCAGGAAAAAAGTTTATTTTTCAAATATGCCTTTCCTAGCCTTTCTTTGACTTGGCTGTCTCCACATAGCCCTAACTTTTTCCACTGAAGGACCAACTACGAGTCATCTTTGATATGTTCAGCCTATTGTCATAATCAATGTGTCAATCTTTTTTGTTAGAGGTCTTCTTTCTTCTTTGATCTTATACTTTTCTCAGCATGATGTATTTTTCAAAGGATTGGGTTCCCAAAATATACTTGAGAAAGTTTCATCGTCATTGCCTTCAAGGAGCATTCTGGTTACATTTCCTCCAAGATAGATTTGTCTGTGCTTTTGGCAGTCCAGGGGATGTTTAGTAACTTTCTCTATCACCACAATCTAAATAGAATTCTTCTATTAATTCTTAGTCATTGACCAACTTTGAAGTACATAAGAACAATTGAAAATAGCATAGCTTTCATAAGGTGAGACTTAATCTTCAAGCTGAAAGATTTAGTGTTAGCACTTTAGAGAGGTACTTGAAAATCGGTTTCCTCAATTAATCCTGTCTTTTGATTTCTTGACTGCTGTTACAGTGGATGTTAATTGCAGATCCAAATAAAAGGAAGTCATTGATAATGTGAAACTTTTCTTCTCTGTCAAGATACAGCCTATTGATCCAGTTGTAAGAATTTTAATTTCTTGAGGTTGAGTTGTAATCCATGTGGAAACTTGTAATCTTTGATCTTCTGCAGCCTTTCAAGTTCTCTTCACTTTCTCCAAGCAAGTTTGCATCTTCTACACAACACAGGTTGTTAATGTGACTTCTTCCAATACGGATGCTGCATTCTCCTTCAGATGTAGTCCATCTTCTTGAAATATTTTATTTTCACACAGATTTAATACATATAGAGAATGTATACAACCTAATGAACACCTTTCCTAATGTGGAACCACGCAGACCCTTGTTCTGTTTGGACAACAGCTACTTGGTCTATGTAAAGGTTTCACATGAGTTCAATTAAGTTTCTGGAATTTCACTTTTCTCAATTTTATCCACGGTATGTATGCTCTCCTGGGTCAATTGCATTTTTATAGTCAACAAAACAAAAGCAAATAGCTTTCTGGTATTCTCTGCTTTTCTCCAAGACCTATTTAACTCAGCAATTATATCCCTCTTACCAAAGTATCTTACTAATCAAGCTTGAATTTCTGGAAATTCCCTATAGATTCCAGCCATTTAAAAAAATATAAAATATGTATGTTCTAACTCCCATATTGTAACTTCTTTTTAAGATGTGTTAATCAAGCTCTTAAAATCAGTGTGAAAGGAATTGGAAAATATAAACATTTTTACCTGGAGATATGTAAATACTTTAATAAAGTAAAAAATATTTTTTAATAAATGTTTTTATTGGATCCTTGGAATATACACTTAGAAATAAGGTCATTACTTCAAAATACAAACTTATTTTATGTGATAAATAAATATTGACGTTTTTACTCTATCAATGTGCCTGATATCTTCTTATATGAAGAATAATATTGGGTAGTATGTCTCAAGTAATACAAAATAAAATATTCAATTGATACATAAATTAAAATATTTTCTATTAGATTAATATTATTTCCAGTATTTTAAATTTTTTCTTTGTTGCTGTTATTATGTGCCATAAAGTAAATTGCAGCACTTAGAAAGTCTATATACAATAGCCTTGAAACCTACTCTATCTTGTGCCAACCTTGTGTTTGACACATCTACCCTCAATACCCCAGTCACTGAATCAATCCATCTCGTTGAGGATCTTCCTCTCTTATGCTGTCCCTCCAACCTTCTAAGCATGATGTCCCTCTCCAAGGACTAGTCATTCCTTGCAACATGACCAAAGTATGTTAGACTAAGCCTCAGAATCCTTGCCTCCAAGGAGCCGCCTGGCTTTATCCTCTCCAGGACAAACCTGTCTGTTCTCCCGGCAATCCATGATATATTCAATACTCTTCTCCAGCACCAAAACCCAAAAGTATCAATTCTCTTTCTATCATCCCTAGTCATTGTCAAGTTTTCTGATGCATAGGATGTAATTCCAAAGACTATGGCCTAGACCAGGATCACTTTATTCTTCATACTGACATCGTAATTCTTCAGTATTCTAGAGAGGTCCCTGAGAGCCAACTTTCCCAATGCAATTCATCTTAGAATTCCCTGGCTACTGGTACCAAGAGTGTTTATTGTGGATCCAAGCAAACTAAAGCTATTAACAGTCTCAACCTCTTCACCATGTATCATAATGTTGCCAATACCCTACTGGTGGGAATCTTTGTTTACTTGATGTTGAGCTTCAATCCATATTGAAGGCTACAGTCCTTGACCTTCTGCAGCAAGCCTTTCAGGTCCTCCTCAGTTTCAGCAAGCAAGGTGGTGTCATCTGCATGACATAGGTTGTTGTTGAGTTTTCCTCCAATCCTGATGCCACATTCCTCCTCATACAGCCTAGCCTCCTGTATGATCTGTTCTGCTTATAGATTTAAAAGATATGGAGATAAGACACATCCCTGGCCTACACCCTTCCTAATTTTGAACCATGCAGTGTTTCTTGCTCTGTTCTGATGACTGCTTCCTTGTCCAAGTAGATGTTTGACATAAGCACAATCAAATGTTCTAGGATTCCCATTCTTTTCAAAGTTAGTCACAGTTTGTTGTGGTCCACAGTCAAACATCTTCACATAGTCAATGAAAGAATGAATGTCACAGGTAGACATTCCTCTGGTACTCCCTGCTTTCAGCCATGATCCATCTAACATAAGCTACAATATCCCTAGTACCATAATATCTTTTAAACGCAGCCTGCGCTTCAGGCAGTTCTCTGTTGACATGCTGTTCCAGTTGTTTTTGGATAATTTTCAGCATAATCTTGCTTGCATGTGCTATCAATGATGCTGTGCGATAATTTCCGCACTCTGTCTAGTCGCTTTTCTTTGGAATGAGAATACAGATCTCTTCAAGTCAGTTGGCCAGGTGGTTATCCTTCAGATTTCTTTGCACAGCTTAGTGACCACACCCGAAGCAGCATCTGTTTGTTAAAATGTGTCAATTCCTGCGGCCTTGTTTTTTGCCAATTCCTTCAGAGCAGTTTGAACTATCTTCATCACCACAGGCTCTTGCTTTTACAGTGTTTCATGAAATTCTTCTGTGTCAGCCAATTCCTTTTGGTATAGTGAATCCGTATACTTCTTCCATCTTCCTTTAATACTTCTTGGATCACTTAATTGCAACTTAAGTATTGCAACTTGAGGCTTGAATGTTGAGCGAGTTCAGTCCTTTTAATTTTCTGACTCCAGCTCTTTGCGTATTTCATTATATTCATACCTTGTTTTGCCCTTCTCTTCAGCTCCTTAATTTCTTCCCTTTGCTTTGGCTTCTCGGTACTCTAATGCCATAGTTAAAGTCTCTTATGACATCCATCTTGATCTTTTCTTCTTCTTCTGCGTTTGTAATGATGTTCTGCATTCTTCTTAGATGCTATTCTTGATATTCTACCACAGCTCAGCTGCTCTTTGCTCATTGGTGTTCAAGGTCTCAAACCTGTTCCTGAGATGGTTTTTAAATTCAAGTGGGATAAACACAAGGTCAAATGATAGTGCCTGTGGATTTGATTTAATTTTTTTTTTCTACTCCAGCTTGAACTTATATATGAGTAGTTTGTGGTCTGTTTCACTAGCACTGGACCTCGTTTTTACATTTTGCTTGTGTTAGTAGTATAGTAAATGAGTGCTAGGTTGTATAAATGTGTATGTCAAATGTATTCTGAAGTTGTTTTTAGGGGCTGTCTAGGTGGTTCTGACTTGTTAAGGATTCAGTGTACAAGAGAATGAAACGGTGTCTAATACTATATCATCTTTACAACTTTTTCCCTATATGAGCCTATTGTTTTATGTTGTCAGAACATACCGTACATAAATGAGTTTAAAGCCTCAGAGAAGAAAAAAAAAAGTAATTTGGTTGTTTCAGCCAATACCTAGCTCTTTAAGTTATCCTAACTGAGATACTAGCCATATGACTAAAAAGGTTATGTAGAATAATTAAGCACAGTAGAAAGGGAACTCTGGTAACTTGTTGTTGTTGTTAAGTGCTGTCAAGTTGTAGACAACTCATAGTGACCTTATGAATAAAAGACCTGAAAATTTGTATAACTTTCATGATTTCTTTAAGTTTATAGTTTCCAGAGGCAAGCTATTTTAGAAGTGGATGCCACTCCTGCATCCAAGCCTGTTTGGTCATCAAGCACTGTCCACCATGGGTAACCATTATTGCATTTGACACATCAGTGTCACAGTGTTTAACATCACCTCAAACACGAGTTACCACTGTACAGCAAATTGACATACCAATGCTATACCACTTAGAAGAATGTTTGACCAAAACAATGAAAACCAGGCTTAAGCGCCACAGATTAAAACCATCCACCCTTGGCTTGGTAGTATAACTTGTTATCCACTAGGGCAACAGAGTTCTCTCTATGACTCACAACAATTCTGTGTACAAGAGATCTAACCCTGGCCGTACCAAACACTACCCTTACAATCACCATATCAGTCCATCATGTTGAAGATCTTCTTTTCTTCTCTGACCTTCCACTTCTCTAAGCATAATGTCATTTCCAAAGGATGAGAACCTTAATGAACCTTAACTGTTGGTAAGGGCCGTCAAGTCATAGCAACCCTATTAACAAAAGACCTGAATAATTGTATAGCTCTCATTGTTTCTCTAGTTCATACAGCTTCCAGAGGCAAGCTGTTTCAGAAGTGGATGCCACTCCTGCTCCCAAGCCTGTTTTTATTTGGGAGCTCCAACAAACACTGTCCACTCATTATTACATTTGACACCCTGGTAACTTAGTGGGAAGAAATTGCATTGCCAAGCCAAAGTTACTCTGTCCAAATTTAACAGCTGCTCCAAGGGAGAAAGGTGGACCATCAATTCTTCAACAGTTTATTGCCTCTGAAAACCCACTGGAAGGCCAGCTATTGGTGAGTTCCAACGCTATGGTATATAAGAATAGCAAAAACAGAAGTGAGCCCTGCTGTTCCATGCCAGAGTTTCTGACCTGTAGAAAAGTAAAAAAAAAAAAAAAAAAAAAAAAAAAAAGTCATAAAATGGCGTTGTTTCAATCTAAAAAAACAAATGACTGAATTCATTGGCATGGCTGACATATTGAAGTTCATTTGTTTTTGTAAAATATTTGAGATTTTATTTCCTGTTGACTGTCAAGATGTGTGCAAGAACATACCTTTGTGGTCACATCACAGCAAAGATCATTTCTGAATATTCTGACTGTATTTGCTAATCAACAGAAATTCTCCTGAAATAGATCTGAATCTTGAAATCTATCAACATGAACCACTTTTCCCCAATAATCACTTACGCATTGTTCAGTTGTACATTTGTTGAATAGAGTAAGAGTTAGACTTTACAAATCATTCTCACCTCTTATTTATTAGAAAAGAAATATATTTTGTATATTCCCAAGATATCCATCAAGAGAAGGCATATAAATTACACAGATGGTGACTACAGCAGATAGATATCAAGGAAGATGATAAAATAGAATAACAGCATAACTTAAACAATCTTACTCATAGATATCTTATGACCTTATGTGAATTTTAGTTTCACTGGTACATTATCACACATTACAGATGAATAACTTGTATTTAACATCTTGCCAATTCCCTTCCCCTCTTGCATTTATTTTTTTTGCATCTTGTCTGCTTGGCATCTATAATTCTTTGCTTTGAAGAATTGGTTCATCTGTTTGTTCTTTAAATGCCTTAAACACATATTTAATTTGCTTACTGGGTAATCTGTCCCTGTTTACTAATAAAGTCATTGTGTGTGTGTCAAAGTCTGAATCAGAAGAGTCAACACCAACAGATATTTTATTTATCTTTGTAATATTTTAATTTAACACCAAAGGTCTCATTTATCATCAGTGGATCTTTTAATGTGAAATAATAATAGGGAAAGACTGGAAGTATCCTAAGGCATATGGAATTGATCAAATTGCTGTTGTTGTTGTTGTTGTTATGTGCCGTCGAGTCGCTTGCAACTCATAGCGACCCTATGTACAACAGCCCTAAACTCTGCTCTGTCCTGTGCCAATTGCACTGTCTCTGACACTCCCATCCCAATTATCCCAGTCACTGAATCAATCCACCTTATAGAGGGCTTTCCCCTCTTGCGCTGTCCCTCCACCCTCCCAAGCATGATGTCCTTCTCCAAACAACGGTCTCTCCTCACAACAAGTCCAAAATATGTTAGATGGAGCCTCAGAATCCTTGCCTCCAAGGAGCCACCTGGTTTAACCCTTTCCAGTATGAATCTGTTTGTTTTCCTAACAGTCCATGGTACTCTCAATACTCTTCTCCAGCACCACAGCTCAAAGGCATCAATTCTCCTTCTACCCTCCTTGGTCATTGTCCAACTCTCTGATGCATATTAAGTGATTGCAAAGACCATAGCCTGTATCAGATGCACCTTAGTCTCCAGAGAGACACCATCGCTCTTCAGTACTTTGGAGAGGTCCCTAACAGCAGACTTTCCCATGACAATGCGCCTTTTAATTTCCTGGCTGCTGGTGCCAAGAGTGTTGACTGTGGAGTCAAGCAAACTAAAGCTGTGAACAATCTCAATCTATTCACCATACACCCTGATGCTGCCAAGTGGCCCAGTGGTGAGATTCTTCATCTTCTTGACATTAATCCTCAATCCATACTGGAGGCTGCAGTCATTGACCCTCTGCAGCAAGCACTTCATGTCCTCCTCAGTTTCAGCAAGCAAGGTTGTGTCATCTGCATAATGCAGATTGTTGATAGATTGTCCACCAATCTTGACCCCACATTTCTCCTCATAGAGCCCAGCCTCCTGGATAATCTTTTCTGCATACAGGTTGAAAAGGTATGGAGATAGGATGCATCCCTGGCATATCCCCTTCCCAATTTTGAACCATGCAGTGTTCCTTTGCTCTGTTCTGATGACTGCTGAATTTTAAAACTTGGCATAGCATAATGCTAGTGAATCTAGATAATTTTTTTTCCTTAATATGTACTATTCCTTAGATACTCAACTTGGTTCTTCTCCAGTAGTATATCCTCTTGGAGTTGTACCTGATTTTATCACATGTTTCCATTCAAATACCATTATGGGGTGAAATAGTTCTGCTTTTATATTTGATCAGGAACCTCTAAATCTTGAAAGTTTTATGATAATACTTAATGAATATAGAAGGAAGCAGAACTAAACACAATAGAAGAGGAAGGAAGAGAGTATACTTTGTTATTTTTAATTTGCTGTTGTTGTTACGTATCTTTGACTCACTAATTCATATCTGACCCTTCAGTAGGTTTTTAGGGGCAGTAAGCCACTCAGAGGAGATCTTCCTTCTTTCTCTCAAGGAGTGCCTGTAGGATTCTAATTGTTCGACTCCAAGTTCTACTTATTCTGATTTCTTCATATACTCAACATTTTGATTGTTGTTACTGTTTACATGAAATACTTCTTCCATTTTTAAATATTTTTTAATTTTTTATTGATTTTCTTATAAAGTTCATATGCAATATATTTCACACTATGGGTTACTTACAGTATTTCATTCAATCATTCACATTCATATTTTATAAAATCAACCAACAAAATTTTCCAATTCTAAATTTTCACCTATCTTTTCTCTTTGAATAAAAATGAAATTCTTGTAGAAAGTATATAGTTGGAGCATGTTTATAATATAACCTGCAATGACTGATTTTAAGTTGTAGAGTTTAATCCATTTACATTAAAAAGAATTACTGATCTAGGAGAAATTTCTCTACAATTTCAATCTTTTTTTCTGTATTATGTTTTGGGGATTTGCTTGTTGTTGTTTGATTTGTTTTTTCTCCCTTCAATTTTCCCATCATTAGTTCCTTATGTTAATTTGAAGACTAAGGTGTATCTTATTCAGGCTATGATTTTCCGATTACTTGTTATGCATCTGAGAGGTGGACAAAGAATAAGAATGATAGAAGAAGAATTCACACTTTTGAGCTGTGGTGTTGGAGAAGAGCACTGAACATCACATGGATGGCCAAGAGAACAAACAGATATGTGTTGGAGAGGGTGCCACTGGGATACTCTTTGGAGGTGATAATGATGAGACTTCACATCACATACTTTGGGTTTGTTGCTAGAAGATGTTATTCCTTGAAGAAGGAAATTATGCTGGGAGGTTGGAGGGTCGGCAAAGAAGAGGAAGACCCTCAACCATGTGGATTGAACATTGTGACTGCTTCAATGGGCTTTCTGTGTCAGGAAGTGTGAGGATGACCCAGGATAGAACAAAGTTCAGATCTTTTGCTCATAGATTAACTATTAGTCATACTCAACTCAATGGCACCTAACAACAACAGTTCCTTATGAGTGAGTTCTGGTGACCCAGCAGTGAAGAGCTACACTGTCCATCCAAAGGCAAGCAGTTTGAACTCACAAGCTTCTCTGTGAGGGAAAGATGAGCAATCTCCTCCTTTGCAATTAATACCTTCTGAGAATTTGTTGGATCAGCTATGAATTGATCTCCACTTAACAGCATATAACAACAATAAAATCAGTTTTTATAAGTTCAATTGATTTTTATAGCATATCATTTTGTTTGCTTTCTCATATATATTTTATTGATTTACATATAACCATTTCATATATATATGTTAACATTTTATATTGTGTTTTATTTAATCATTACTATATACTTTTCTTCATGCACATTTTGGTTTTATATCATTCTTACATGTTGCGCATTATATAATTAATAACTATTGGTCTATGCCTTTTATCATCCTATATGATCACGTTTCCATTGCACTTTTCCTATTCCTTCACATCCCCCTCTCCATCCACTGTTCTTGGCTGTTCTGGTGTTTTATTGTAAAAAAAATTCTTTTTATTAAATGCAGTATAGTTTACTCTCAACATCCCAAATTTAGGATGTTATTGTTTTTAGAGGCTGTAGAGATGGCTACAACACATAGTAAATCCATGAATAATAGCTCAGAATCATGTCCTATACTGCACTGTCTTCACTATTTCTACCATGCTTAAGCCCATTTTTACGGTAAACATATTAAGCCACCCTGTTGAGAGTCTGCTTCTCTATCTTTGCTTTTGGGTAGAGCATGAAGTATTTTTCTAAGGATTGGCCCCTTCTGATATAACATACCCAAAGGATGTGATACAATTTCATCAGTCTTACTTCTAAGGAGTATCCTGGCTTGACTTTTTCACAACACATTTATTTAATCTTTTGACAATTCAGAAGTACTATTCTCCAACACCACAATTCTAAGAGACATTGATTTTCTGCCATTCTTATTTATTAGCCAATGTTCATATCAATAGGAAGCAATACCATGACTTTGATGAAGCTCTGGTTACCTAGTGGCAAGAAGTTGTACTATCAACATAAAGGCACATGATTCTTATTCAAATTCAGCTAATCCATGGGTGAAAGATGAGCAATCTCTTTCCATACAATTTATTTTCTCTGAAAACCCACGGTAGGGTCATCTGTAAATCAGTTCTGACTCCATGGTATGTACAAACAATGGATGAAGCACACCTTAGTCTTTCAATTTTTACCTTTTCTCTTTAACATTTTAAAAAAGTTTTTGAAAGAAGATTTCCAAAATCAAAGTCTTTTGATTTCTTTATCTTTTTGCTTTCAAAGTCTTTTGATACTACCATGGGTGTTGATTGTGAATTCCAGTAAGATTAAATGCTTGGCAGCTTTAAATTTTCCTTGACAGCTTTAACTTTTTCTCCATCTATCACTATTTTACCTCCTGGTCCAGTGGTGAGGATTATTGTTTTAATTGTTTTTTTTTTATCCAATTACTCATATACATTTTGTCTTATAAACATCAAATACAATTATTTCACTGCCAAATAAGTTTGTTTAATTCTAAAAATACTACTGATACCTGTCCACCAAGAGTGATTCTGCTGGCATTTTAAATATCTATCAGCAGTATAGCAATATGAAAACCAACATAATCAAGTAACTCAACAGATGAATAGTGGAAATTCATAATAATTTTGTTTAAATTATGTTAATCCAGCTTTTGGCAGTTCAGGTGGTAGTCTGTAAAGAGTTGCTCTAGCCATTCAAATCCACCATTGAATCTGTGGAAAGAGGATGGAAAATTTCCTTCCATGAAACTTACAGCCTCCTGAAAACCCACTGGAGTATTAGCTATGAATACCAAATTGAGAGAAAGAATTTCTCTTTAACAATATTCTAAAACTTTGCTCCAAAACTTTTCCCCTCTTTGTACTGTATAGTCATTAATTACATTTTTTATTATTTCTACGTTAACACAAATTTTATATATTTGTCTTTTAAATATGTTTCTGTTGTTGTTGTTGTTTTTAACTGCCTTTGAGTCAGCCATGAATCTTGGCGACCTTAAGAATGACAGATCTGAATTCTGTCCTATCCTTTGCCATCCTTATCATCTCTATAAAAATTGAGTCCATTGTTATAGTCACTCTGTCATTCCATCTCACTTTAAAAAATAAATAAAAGTAATTGCTAAGTGTTAGAAAATTTAGTATATTCCTTTTTAAACAAACTTTCA
>NW_006400237.1:252978-259607 GCF_000299155.1 Elephantulus edwardii | reverse complement strand
AAAGAGAGAGAAGACACAAATAATCCGAATAAGAGATGAATCAGGTAACATCACAACAGACCCAACTAAAATAAAGAAGCTAACATTAGAATACTATGAAAAACTATACTCAAAAAAATATGAAAATCTGGAGGAAATGGACAAATACATAAATCAACATTTGAATTGAGACATTATCTTACCTACAAAACACATGTCACTGAGTACTGTTGAGTCAGAACTGACTCATAGCTGACTCGCCAGTAAATCACAATTGAGTTGATTGTCCATCTTTCTTCTGGAAAGCAACTGATGTATTTGAACTGTGTGCCTTCAGGTTAACATCACTGCTCTTTACCACTAGGTCATCAGAGCACTATACAGAGCACATACAGCTCAAGAATTACATATCATAATGGCACTTGAATTACAGTAAATACTCTTTTGTTCTCAAAATACTATGAGTATAAACTGTTTTTTGTTTTGATTAGTTTTAACAAATAGAAATGTTTTACTGATTCTATGAACAAAAGTTCTGAACCCTATTCTATCCTGCACCATCCTCATATTTCCTGACACACAAGAGACCATTGCAGCAGTCGCTGCATCAGTCTACCTAGTTGTGGGTCTTCCTTTCATTTGCTGACCCTCTACTCTTCTCAGCATTGTGTCCTTCTCTAAGGAATTGCCCTTTCTAGGAACATGCTTAAAGTGGGCACTTAATAATGAAAGCATATTTTCACATATAATCAGTGATGAAGAAATACAAAATATATTTATGGTACTTTATATTGAAAAATGAAATATTTTCATCATGCTTATGAGTTACCATTAATTGCTGAAATAAAGATTATCTCAAATCTGACTTAAGACTGCACCATCAGTTGTTGATAATTACAGCTCAAAAATCACAGTGAATTAAGATATTTAAACTTTTTTGTACATAACTTGTCTTCTTATTTATTATTTTTAAATTTGCAGATTATATTGTTAGGTGCTTTAAAAGTCGACAGTGTCTCAGTCATCATATGAACAACAGATCAGAACCTTGCCTCATTATACACCGTCCTGATAATCTCAGCCATATTCAAGCCCAGTGTTGCAGCCATTGTGTCAATCTATCTCTGTAAAAAGAACAAGATCCACATGAAGATGGTCATATCTGACTTTTATAAATTTCAAAAAGGGTAACTGTCCCCATCAACAGCATAAATAGCACAAAACCAATTTCCATGAGGTCAGATATATCTTACATATTCTCTCACCTTTTTTGTACCTATCTCAAAATCAGTCTTGCCTTACTGTGTCCAATACTCAATGTGATCACTCACAGACCACAAAGAACCATATCTGGGGAGTCAAAAGGCTATTAATCCAGGTTACTATCTTAATATATTCTCTCAATTAGTTTAGTTTACAAAATGTGCACACAACACGTGAGCATCATGGCTTTAGACTAGTGTTCCAAAGTTTTCTGTTCAGCCAATATTAGTTCCCCCTTTCTTCTCCTGTTGTTAAACAGTTGTTTAACAAACTTGGGCAAAATGTCTCACTTTAACTCTCATTCATCAGAGTAGCAGTCCCAAGGTAGCTACATCTCACGTGTATTCTGATTTGCCCATGGCTACTGCTGCTGTGGGTGTAGCTGGAACAAGAATTTCTGAGCCAAAAGGATATGCTGCCTTCTCTTCTTTTTTTCTCTAGCAGAGAATACCTAGATATGCTACTAGAGCTGCAAAATGTATTGGCCAGACTCATCAATCCCCTTTTGAATAGGCTAATATATATTATCTGTGCATTCCTACCCCTCCATGGGATAGTCAAGTTTAGTGCCTAGGAAAGCCATTTTAAAAAATAAACTCCACAAACTCCTAGGAAGTATTCCTCCTTTCTCTGGTAATCTGTCTTTCCCAAAATAATGTCTTTTTCCAAGGATGGGACTCTCCTGAAAATATGAACAAAGTATGTGAGACCAAGTTCCATCGTCCTTGCCTTTAAGGAGCAGTAACCACCAAGACAGATTTGTTTGTTCTTTTGGCAGTCCATGATGTATTCAATACTTTTTTTCAACATCACAATTTAAAGGCATCAATTATTCTTTTGTCATCCTCATTCATTGTTCTACTTTCAGATACATAGGAAGCAAACGAAAATACTATGACTTGGAACATGCATACCTTCATCTTTAAACTGACATTTTGCTCTTTAATAATTTCTATAGATCCTTGACAGAAGATTCTCCTAATGTAATACATCTTTTGATATATACTTGTATATATACTTGTATGCTGCTACCATAGTTGTCAATTGTGGAGCCAAGTAAAATGAAATCATTGACAACATCAATAATTTCTCCATCTATAATGGTTTTGTCTAATGGTCCGCAGTGATGACTTTTGTCTTCTAGATACTGAGATGAAGTCCATATTGAAGATTATTTTCTTTGATCTTGTAGAACCAAACCAGGATAATACTTAATTATTTAAAATCCGAAATGTATGTGTCAAGATTGTAAACTTCTCTATTTATTCAGTTTGTATGCTGAGTAAATAATTTGAGAATCCACATAAAGTATATGGCATCAGATTTTGAGGAAGACTTATCAACAACCTTTGTTATAAGATCACAAAATCTTGCTTGCAGAAAGTGGAAAAGCTTTCCATATCTATAAGTTTAAAAAAATGTTTAAGACTACTTCTAACCCAAAGGCTGTAACTTTCTGCTGGTTGAAATTCTTCAGTTGTTCTGAAAGAGAAAGATAAGGAATCTTCTCCCATACATCTTCAAAGTTCCAAAGGAGAATAACTAAGTTGGATTTGATTCCATGTGAGTGACTAGTAGTAGTTGTAGTAGTAGGCATTCAAGTACTGCTATGTGACTGGGCTTATTTGGTGTAATATTTGGAATTCACTTAGTGGTTTTTATAACAAAACATATACATTGTGAAATGTAATATCCGTATTTTGTTCAAATTGTTTTGTAATATATTAACTATATTAGAACAATTCCTATTTTCAAAATAAATCAGGGGAAAAAGGAAATCTAACTGTCCTTTGTATGACTTACCTTTTAAAACTTGCTTTATTTTTAAATCATTTCTCTTTCATTTATTTATGAGTTTGGGCAAGAATCACATTTTGCACTTCTTTGGTGTTTTAAACCTATTTAAAACAGTATTTCCGGTGTGTTAAACTCAAAATGCACATTTCTGGAGTAGGACCCAACTGCAATAAAAATTCAGTTTTTAACAATAGAAAGTTACTAAAAAGGAGCTATTTCAAACAGTTAAAGCCATATAGTTTGAAATTGTTTTCTTCTTCTAAGGAATAGATCTATTTTTTAAAAGACATAATTTTTAAAAATGAGATGTTATAGGAAATTAATAGTCAAAACTCATGCTTAGACTGTAATCAGATTGGGCTCTCATTTGTAATTTTTATCTATGCAATTAATTATATGTGCTTATAAACCGATCATTTTTTTGCAGTTTGATCTGTAAATGATCTAATTTTATATGTATTATTATAAAATTTCAAAACAAAAATTTAACACTTAGTACAGATCTCACTATTCTGGCTTCCATACATGCATTTACATGAGTGGGCCTGGGATTAGTTGGCATCAATATACATGGTATAGTCTTTCCTCCCATTAATGGGTCTGTAGGTGGTTTATCTTTTCTCTATAGCAAATAATGTTGCAAAGAACATTGTATGTGTATGTGTCTTCTTAGATACACAAATAAATTGTTTTAATCTCTAATAGATTATTTCCAAATGACACTCTAAAAACATTATTCTGATTCATAGATCCATCAACGGTGTTTGAGATGAACTATTCTGTTACAGTCTTGCTAAAATTCAGAAAAAAAATAATCCTGTTAATTTGTTTAATTCTTAACATCACTGTTTAAAAAATCATTGTTGATTTACAATTTGCATTTCAAAGATGATATTTCCAATTGCACAACATGACAAATGTAGGTAAAGCCACTGGATTGTGCATGTAAAATATTGAAATAGTAAATGTTACATTTATTTTTAACACAATGAAAATAATATGATGTATCCATTTGAAATAGAAAAAGTAAAATGTGTTTATAGCTTAAGTTAAAAAAAGCAAACACAACAAAAACCAGAAAGAAAAATCAAAACAAAACCTCTTATGCTTACTGAGACATGGAAGAGAATGTCTCCTAATGGCAGTTGTCAGAGGTCACATTCCCTGAGAAGTTCCCAGCTCCATTCAGTGACTCTGTCAGCTAAAGCAGAAGAGGTCGGCCCATTCACCAACTTCACTTCTAGCCAGAACCACTTTTGAGTAGTAATCCTGAGACTCTGGGAAAGAAGGCTACTGGGCATGTTTACCGAGGAGTTCCAAGCTCCCCTAAGAGGTTTTGTCTGCTCAGAAGGGATATATCAAACCCCATCCACCTCACCTCATGGCAAAGAAACAACAGACAAGTTAAAACATGATAAAAAAACAAAACAAGCTGCCTTCTAAAAAAAAGCAAATCAATTAAAGAAGGCAATAAATACCTTAGAGACAAAAAAGCTGAAGAAATATACTGACATGGAGTTCCAAGAACTGGTACTGAAAAGGTTACAAATGTTGGAAAAAGAGTTGAAGTCATAAGTAAAGAGCATCAAGAAAGGGAAAAATTATAAGACAGAGAAGATAAAACCAACATAGTACTAGAAACAATAAAACAAGTATAGAAATAAATCAATTAGAAATATCAAAACTGAAATGGAAGAAATTTGGACATTGTTGGAGGCAAAATAAAGAAGAAGATACAGAATAAAAATTAGTGAGCTGGAAGTGAGGAAACTTAGTGGGAACTTACAAGAAGAAAAACAAGTAAGAAGATATAGAGAACATGAAGAAAGCATTAGAAATATGTGGGATAACATAAAATGGAACAAGATATGCATGATTCAAATTAAGAATAGGAGGACAAACAAGAAATTGGACAAAATTGTGGGGGAGATACTAAAAGAAAACTTTTGAGAACCGAGGAAATAAACATTCTAGAAGCTCAGTGAATAACAGACTAGACCTCTAAAGAAAAACATCAAGCATATCATTGTCAAACTCTCCAAAATCAAAGACAAGAATAGAACACTAAAAGCAGCAAGAGGAAAATAGTCACCTATAAGAGAGAACCAAAAAGATCAACTTATGACTTCTCAACAGAAACCATGTGAGGGGCAAAAAAGACATTGAAATAGTATGAAATAAAACAATTATCCATCAACAATCTTGTACTCAACAAAACTGTCTATCTCAGATGAAGGAGAAATTAGCATATTTGAAAACAAGCAGTAATTTAAGGAATCCATGAATAAAAGAAAAATTGTTCAAGGAATACTAAGGGAAACACTTCACATAGAGATAGCAAGAGAAAGCAGATGGATGAAAATAACCAGTAACAGCAATAACAACAACAACAAAAAGGTTACTGCAAAATGGCAATGGTGAAGTTTAGTGTATCAATAATCACACTTAATGTTAATAGCTTAACTGAATCAATTTTTTTTTAAAGTAACATAATGGGTTTTTAAAAAGCCCTCAATATGTTGCCTACTAGAAACATTTAAGAAAGAAGGAAAATTCAAAGGCTAGCTAACTAACTAACTAAATAAATAGCACACTTCTATTTGAAAACCGACTTGATAATACTTATTTCTAATAAAATAAACTTCAAAATGAAAACCACCACAAGAGATAAGAAAGCACACTATATAATGATTAAAGGTACAATTGACAGAGAAAAGAAAATATTAATTAATATCTTTGTACTTAATGACAGAGCTGCAAAGTACATAAAACAAGAATTAATACTTGAAGAGTGAAATGGACAACACCACAGTAGTAATCAGAGGCTTAAACATATCATCCTTACCAAAAATAGGTCAACTCAAAAGAAACTGAACAAAGATATAGAAGAACTTAACTGAGAACTCAATCATAAAATGATCAAAAGACTTCACAAAGGAGGACATTTGGATGGCCAAGAAACACATGGGTAAGTGGTCAAAATCACTAGCAGTCAGAGAGATGCAAATCAAAGCAACAATGAGAAACCACTTCACAGCAACTGAGCAGTCATAAAGTTCAACAAAACAGCAAATAATAAATGTTAGAGAGGATTTTGAGAGATGGTAATTCATAGGCACCACTGTTAGGATTGTAAAATAGTATAACCACTAAAGAAGATGGTGTGGCATTTTCTAAAAAAACCTGAACATAGAAATCCCATGTGATTCAGCTATTCCACTGCTAAGACTATATCCCAAGGGAATACGAACTTAGACAAAAATGGAAAACTTGTTAACCTATGTTCATATCAGCAGTATTCACAATAGCAAGAAAATGGAAGCAGCCCAAATACCTATCAACAAACAAATGGATTGAGAAACTGTGGTATGTTCCACAATGGAATATGATGCAGCATTAAGGAATGATGACTTGTAAAATACTATGTAACTTGCGAGAGACTAGATTTCATTTTGCTGAATGAAATATTTCAGTCACCTGAAGGCAAATATTGCATAAGGACACTATTGTTAAAATAGAAAGGTAACTGAGTAAGTTGTGTATAAATGTTCAAAAGTGAAAAGAGAAAAGAACAGCCAAAAGGGGGGGGG
>NW_006400237.1:249555-252878 GCF_000299155.1 Elephantulus edwardii | reverse complement strand
ATAGAAAATTTCATATATACCAATTATTGCATAAAACACAAAATACATGTATAAAACGTGATTTATATGAACATGTATATGCAAAGGGCCTGGAATTAGGAGCGGCATCCACTTCCAAAATGGCTTGCCTCTGGAAACTATGTACGAACAGTGCTCAGGCTGTTCGTTCATGGGGTCGCTATGAGTCATCTACGACTCGATGGCATTAAACAACAACAACAACATATGCAAAGGAATAAAAAAAAATAAACTAAAGGTTAAGAATGTAAGGTTTGTTTTTGTTGTTTTATTCTGTCAAGTAACTTGCAACTCATAGCAATCCTATGTACAACAGCTCTGAGCCCCACTCTATCCTGAGCCAACCTTATTGTCTCTGACACACCTACCCCCTCGTCCCAGTCACTAAGTCAATTCATTTCATCAAGGGTCTTCCTCTTTTGCATTGTATCTCTAGCCTCCAAAGCATAATGTCCCTCTGCAAGGACTAGTTCCTCCTTGCAACAGGCCCAAAGTATGTCAGATGGAACTTCAGAATCCTCATATCCTGAGTTAATCTCACTGTCTCTGACATACTGACCCCATTACCCAACATACTGAATCAATCCATCTCCTCTATAGTTTTCCTCTTTTCTGCTGTCCCTCAATACTTATAAACATGATGTACTTCTTCAAGGGCTAGTTCTTCCTAGTAACATGTCTAAAATACGTGATATAGTGCTTCAAAATCCTTGCCTCCAAAGAACAACATGGTTTCGTTCTCTCTAGGACAAACCTGTTCATTCTCTTGGTAGTCCATGATGATCAATACTCTTCTCCAGCACTACAACTCAAAGGCATCGATTCTTCTCTCATCTTAGTTATTGTCCAGTTCTCTGATGTGCAGCAAGCAATTGTGAAAATCATAATCCAAATCAGGTACCCCTTGTTCTCTAGATTGATATCATTGGAGATTGTCCCTGATGACAGATTTTCCTAATGCGATTTGTCTTTTGATTGCCTGACTGTTGTTGCCATAGGGTCTGTCAGATAAAAACTACTGCTTTACTGTCTAATGGGTAGACAGAAGACAATGAAGTTTTGGATGACCAATATTTTTATTTTATATTTGTCCACTATACTGTAAATAGGAAACCCTGGTGGCCAAATGTTGTTATTGTCAGGTGCCATTGAGTACACTCATAGTGATCCAATGAATAACAGATCTAAACCCTGTCCTATCCTGTGCCATTTTTACACTTCCTGATACATCAGAGCTCACTGCAGCAGTCCCTTGTAAATCCACCCTGTTGAGAGGGTCTTCTTTTCCTTCTACTACCCTCCACCCTTCCAAGTATTATGTCTCTCCCCAAGGAAGATCCCCTCCTCACAATATGCCTGAAGTGAGACGAAGCCTCATCATCCTTGCTTCCAAAGAGCACTTCAGCTGCACTGTTTCCAAAACATATTTGTTTGTTCTTTTGGCAGTCCATGGAATGTTCAGTGCTTTTATCCAACACCACAACTCAAAGGCATCAATTATTCTTCTGTCATCCCTATTCATTTTATAACTCTCAGATGCATGGCAAATGATTGGAAAGATCATGGTCTGAATCAGACACACTTTAGTTCTCAAACTGACATTGTTACTCCTCAATAATTTGGAGAGGTTCCTAACCACAGACTTTTACAGTGTGATGTATCTCCTTATTTCTTGATTTCTAGAACCAAGGGTGTTAATTGTGGATTCAAGTAAGATGAAGTTGTGGATAGTTTCAATCTCTCTCCACCTATTATGAATGGTAAGTACATTCCAGTGGTAAGAATCTTTCCTTTCTTCACTTTGAGATGCAATCCATGTTGCTTTAATAGGTACAGAGTTATGCTGACAATCCTTGAACAAGGGGTTGCAATCGATCAGTTGCTCAGTGAAAGATGAATAATCTTCTGTGATTTACAGTCACTGAAAACCTGTTGGAAGATCAGCTTAAAAAAGGTTCAAATTCAACAGCAATGAGTTTTTGTTGTTTTATGTTTTATACTGTTCATAAGCTGTGCTTTACCTAGTGTGTAGGTATTCAGTATGTCAATCCAAAGGTAGACTGTTCAAAGTTATCTACTGCTGTGCCAAGTAGAAAAGTTTACAGTCTTTAAAAATCTGCTGGAAGAGCAACTATTAACCAGTTCCTACTCAATGGTAATGAGATTCTGTACAGGAGGAAAAAAAAGTAACAATTATTTTTATCAGACTGTTTAAAGAAATAAGCAGTTTAGAACTGAATGTATGCTTTCTAGAACTTACTCCTTTCTGTTCACAAATTGTATTCTCTTCAAAATCTGTGAAAATGGAGGCATGGTTTCTGAACTATTCATTTATAACACTTAAAGAAAAAGATGATGCTTGAATAAAACTAAATCTCCTCTGACTTTGGAATTAGAATCCTTTTAGCTAAGCAGGGACCAATAATCACACAGTCCACACATGAAATAGCTGGTATTTATCCTTTATTGAGGGAGCTTTTGTGGACTAACAGTAAGAAGCTGAATATATTAAGAATATATCTCACATTATCTTTTTAAATATTAAATTGCTCTATTTCAGACTCTCTATAGTCTAAATAGGAAAGCAGCTCTGGGCTTGAAATAGTTTCATATTTCTTGTTTTGGAGGATTGAAATGTTAGTCTTTGAGTAACCAGCGTGTACCAACTTTTCGGCTTCAGTAGCTGGATAATTCCTTGGAGGAAATTATAGTAATGTTATTACCTTAATTTACGTACTTGTGTCTTGACTTGATACATGTGTAAAGAAATACAGAAACATTATCAATGTTAGAAGTTTTGTATGTGTACTCTTTAACCATATATAAGACAAATTTAAAGACAAATAGGAGATTTGGTGTTCAGTTGTTACAACCAGCAAAGAATGATAAAATATATACTCCTAATAAGGTTAAAATTCTGGCAACAAATTCAATTTGTGAACAGAAAGGAGTAAGTTCTAGAAAGCATACATTCAGTTCTAAACTGCTTATTTCTTCAAACAGTCTGATAAAAATAATTGCTACTTTTTTTTCCTCCTGTACAGAATCTCATTACCACTGAGTAGGAACTGGTTAATAGTTGCGAGGATATATTAACGATATTTCATTTAAATGGAAGGTAGTGATAAATTCCAGTGCCATTTTCAGAGTCTCTTCTGACATCCATTTTGGTCTTTTCTTCCCCTTCTGTCTTTGCAATGACCGTTTGCATTCTTCCTGGATGATACCCTTGATATCCTCCCACAACTCATCTGGCCTTCGTTCATTAGTGTTCAAAGCCTCCAATCTGTTCCTGAGATGGTTCT
>NW_006400237.1:243841-246355 GCF_000299155.1 Elephantulus edwardii | reverse complement strand
GATAATTGGGATGGGAGTGTCAGAGACAGTGCGATTGGCACAGGACAGAGCGGAGTTTAGGGCTGTTGTACATAGGGTCGCTATGAGTCGCAGGCGACTCAAAGGCACATAATAACAACAACAGTGATAAATTAAGAAGCTTTAGTTTCCTATGCTGTAGATAGCTGTGCTGTTAACCCAATGGCCATTCTTTCCTGGCAATTCCAATGCACTACAGACTTCTCAGGAGGAAGATGGGAAGTATCTTCCCATGTGATTTGCGGACTAGGAAACCCGGTGAAGTATCAGTTACAAGCTGATTCTGACTCTAGCAATTTGCTTGTTTGTTTTGTTTTGTTTTTTTAATATTGTTGCTTTGTTTGGTTTTTGATTGTTATTCTCATTCATTAATTTGTAATCACTCATTGCATACCAGTCAGAACTGATTCATAGCTGACCTATCTGCAGATTTCCAAGAGGCATGATTTTGAATTAGCAATACAACTTCCTATAGAGTAGGCCACTGGAACTCTCCTAGGCAGGTTGTCACATGGCTTAGAGTCACCTGCAACTCATAGAGATCTTATGTGCAACAACTCTGAAGCCTGCCTTGTCCTGAGCCAGTCTCAGTAATTCAAACCCTCCTACTCACATTGCTCTACTTACTTTATCACTCCATCTCATCTAGGGTTTTCTTTTCCTACTCTATCCCTCCACCCTTTTGAGTATGATGTCCTTCTCTAATGATCAGTCCCTCCTGGCCATATGCACAAAGTATATGAGACAGAGCTTCAAAATCTCAGCCTCCAAGGAGATACTTGGTTTCACCCTCTTCAAGACAGATTTGTTTTCTTGGAAATTCATGGTGAGCTCAAGAGTCTTTTCCAGCATCACGATTCAAAGGCATCATTTTTTCTTCTATAATTAGTCATTATCCAGCTCTCTGATGTATAGTAGTTAATTGCAACCTGGATTAGGTACACCTTAGTCTCTAGACTGACACCATTGCTTCTCAGGTCTCTGGAAAGTTCCCTGACAGCAGATTTTTCCAATGCAATTCATCTTTTGGTTTCCTGACTGCTTGTGCCAAGAGCACTGATTGTGGGACTGAGCAAGCTATAATTGTTAACAACCTCAACCTCTTCTCTAGCTATCATGGTGCTACAAATTGGCCCAGTGACGAGAAATTTGTCTCTTGATGTTAACCTTCAATCCTTATTGAAGATTACAGTCCTTGACCTTCTACTGCAAGTGCTTCAGATCTTCTTCCGTTTCATCAAGCAAGGTTGTGTCATATACATAATGTAGGTTGTTGATTAGTCTTCCTCTAATTCTGATGCTACATTCCTCCTCATAAGGCCCTGCTTCCAGAAGGATCTGTTCTGGATATAGATTGAAAAGGTATGGAGACAGGATACATTCCTGACTTACTCTTTTCTTGATTTGGAACCATTCAGTATTTCTCTTCTGTTCTGAGAATTGCTTACTGGTCTAAGTTTTGCAAAAGAATAATTAAGTGTTCTGGGATTCCCATTCTTCTCAAAGTTAGCCACAATTTGTTATGATCCACACAGTCAAATGCCTTTACTTAGTCAATGAAACGCAGGTAGATATTACTCTGGTATGCTTTGCTTTCTGCCAAGATCCATCCGACATTGGCAATAATGTCTCTAGTGCCACACGACCTTTTCTAAATCCAGCTTGTATTTCTGGTAGTTCTCTGTCAATGTATGGTTTCAGTCATTTCTGGATGATCTTCAGCAGGATTTTTCTCGTGTGTGATATTAGTGATATTATTTTATAATTTCCACAATCTGTCAGGTCACCCTTTTTTTGAATGTAATAAATGTGGATCTCTTCCAGTCAGTTGGCCAAATAATTGTCCTCGAGATTTCTTGGCACAATTTGGTTGATCACGTCCAGTGCAGCATCTGTTTGTTGAAAGATGTCAGTTGGAATTCCATCAATTCCTGAGCCTTCATTTTTTTTCAAGTCCCTTAGAGCAGCCTGAACTTCTTCCTTCATCATCATTACCTTTTGATCATATGTTGTTGTTTCTTGAAATTCTTCTATGTCATCCAATGTTTATACCTATATTTATATATTTATATCTATATTGATAAGTACACACATGTGTGGTGTGTGTATGTATATATGCCAAAAAGAACTGGTTGGGATGAAAATATTTCAGGAAGTACTATATGAAGAGCAACAAAGTCAATCTTGAGACTAAGGTAACAGAATTGATCCATCTCATTAAAGGTCTTCCTCTCCTTCACCGCCCCTCCACGCTGCCAAACATGATGTCCTTCTCCAAGAACCAGTCCCTCCTTGCAACGTGCCCAAAGAATGTCAGACAAAGCTTCAGAATCCTTGACTTCAAGGAGCATTCTGGCTTCACCTTCTTTAGGACAAGCCTGTTGTTCTCCTAGCAGTTCTTGGTATATTCAACACTCTTCACCGGCACCACAGCTCAAAAGAATCAATTCTCATTCTATCAAACCTATTCACTGTCCAACTCTCTGATGCATAACA
>NW_006400237.1:239354-243741 GCF_000299155.1 Elephantulus edwardii | reverse complement strand
CTCATAGCTGACTTTCCCAGTGCAACTCTTCTCTTGATTTCCTGGCTGCTGTTACCAAGAGTGTTGACTGTGGAACCAAGTAAACTAAAACTGTTAACTATCTCAGTCTCTTCACCATCCATACTGATGCTGCCAATTGGCCCAGTGGTGAGAATCTTTGTTTTCTTGATGTTGAGCTTCAATCTATATAGAAGGCTGCAGTCCTTGACCTTCTGCAGGAAGCACTTCAGGTCCTCCTCAGTTTCAGCAAGCAGGGTTGTGTCATCGGCATAATGCAGGTTGTTGATGACTCTTCCACCAATCCTGATGCCACATTCCTCTTTGTACAGCCCAGTGTCTCGGATGATCTGTTCTGCATACAGATTAAAAAGGTATGGAGACAGAATACATCCCTGACGGACCGCCTTCTTGGTTTTGAACCATGTAGTGTCTCCTAGCTCTGTTCTGATGACTGCCTCTTGGTCCAAGTATAGGTTTCACATTAGCACAATCAAATCTTCTGGGATGACCATTCTTCTCAGAGTCAGCCACAGCTTGTTGTGATCCACACAGTCAAAAGCCTTTACATCGTCAATGAAGCACAGATAGACATTCTTCTGGTATTCTCTTTTTTTCTGCCAAGATCCATCTAACATTAGCTATAATAACCCTAGTACTGTAACCTCTTCTAAATCCAGCCTGTATATCAGGCAGTTGTCTGTTGACATATTGTTCCAAACGGTTTTGGATAATTTTCAGAAGAATCTTGCCTGCATGTGATATAAATGATATTGTTTGATAATTTCCATACTCTCTTAGGTCAACTTTCTTTGGAATGGGAACAAATATCAATCTTTTCCAGTCAATGGGCCAACTGGCTGTTCTCCAGATTTCTTGGCACAACTTAGTGAGCACATCCAGGGCAGCGTCTGTCTGTTGAAATATGTCAATTGGTATGCCGCCAACTCCCGGAGCCTTGTTTTTTGCCAATTCCTTCCAGAGCAAATTGAACTTCCTCCTTCATCACCATAGGCTCTTGCTCAGATGTCATTTCATTAAATTCTTCTGTGTCAGCCAATTCCTTCAGATACAGTGACTCTGTGTATTCTTTCCATCTTCTCTTGATAATTCCTGGATCATTTAACATTCTACCCAAAATATCCTTAAGTATTGCCACCGATGGCTTGAATTTGTTTTTTAGCTCCTTCAGCTTAAGAAACTCTTGAGCGAGTTCAACCCTTTTGATTTTCTGACTCCAGCTCTCTGCACATTTCATTATAGTATCTTGCTTTGTCATACTGAGCTGCCTTTTGAAATTTTCTGTCTAGCTCTTTGATTTCTTGGTTTCTTCCTTTAGCTTTGGCAGGAACCAATATAAATAAAGAAGTTTAAGAATCCATGAAGGTAATGGTAAAAAAAAAAAAAAACACAGCCCCATAAATTATTGTAATACCAACTAACACATTTCAACTAATAGATGCGGCCTTGAATGGGCTTACCATTCTATGCTAGAAAATTTGGAGCGTAACTATTTAGCTGACTGACTGGAAGAGATCCATTTTCGTTCCCATTCTCAAGAAAGGTGATCCAACTGAATGTGGAAATCATTGTATAATAACATTAATATCATATGCAAGCAACTCTTTCTGTAGATGATACAAAAACATAGCTAGAACTGTACATTTTGAGAGAACTGCCGTAAGTACAAGCTGGGATAGAAGAAGATATGACACAAGGCATATTATTACTGATGCATCCTGACTGAAAGCAAAGCATACTAAAAGAATGTTTATTTGTGTTTTATTCACTGCACAACTGTAACAAACTACAGCTAACATTGAAAAGAATGGGAACCTAAGAACACTTAATCATGCTCAAACAAAACTTATACATAAGCCAGAGGTTGTTGTCTGAACAGATCAAGGGAACAACACATCACGATTTAAAGAAAAAGTGTTATGTCAACTGTGTTCCCTTTCTCCACATAATTCAATCTGAGTACTGAATAGTCAATTTAGCAATGATGTCAGTCTGAAGACCAGAGTGTGCCTGATTAAAGCCATAATATTTTCAATCATGTGCAAAGTATCTAAGAGCCAGACAATGACTAAGGATGATGGAAGAATCTATGCCTTTTATTTATGGTTTAGACAAACATAGTGACTATCCAATGGGCTTCCAAAAGAACAAACAGATTTGAGTTGAGCAAAGTGCAACCTGAATGTTCTTTGTACGCAAAGGTGGAGGTTTGAATCTCAGACTTTGAGCCATTATAACAGAGGAAGATGCTCAGTGAGATGAATAGGCATAATGACTGTAGCAATGGAATCAAGTTTGTCAGAGTTGATGAGCATGGCATAGGACAGGGCAGAGTTCAGGTTTGTTGTTCACAGGGTTGCTATGAGTCATACTCAACTCAAAGGAACCTATTAACAACAATATTTAATCTATATACATCACAAATCATTTATAAAGCTGGACTCTATGAAGAAGACTTATCAGTAACCTGTAGTATATAGATGACACAATCTTGCTTCTGGAAAGTGAGGAAAACTATACATGTCTGTTGAATAAGATTAAGAACTATAACATTTAGTATGGATTTCTTCTCAACATCAAGATGACAACATTATTGTCTTTGACACACCTACTCCAATTACGCCAGTCACTGAATCAATCTACTTCATTGAGGGTCTTCCCCTCCTGCGCTGTCCCTCCACCCTCCCAAGCATGATGTCACTCTCCAAGGACTGGTCCCTCCTTGCAATATGCTCAAAACTATGCCAGATGAAGCCTCAGAATTCTTGCCTCCAAAGAGCAGTCTGATTTCACACTTTCTGCCTATCTCATGATGTTAATGGCTGTTTCTTTCAATCCTGTTTCTACGTTCCTTGCATCGTTCAGTTTCTTGAATTATCTGCTTTACTATTTTTGCTTCTCTCCTTTTAAAGTGCTATACATAAAAACCCCCTGCAGTCTCTATTAAAATTTTTATTCTAAAACATATTCCTTGAGGCTCTAATTCTGTGCATCATAAATGTTCAGTACATTATGATTTTTCACTTGGAAATTAGTTCAATTTTATACCTGAATTAGAAATAAAAGAATCTTCACTCTCTACTCTAGAGGGTTATCTGGTTATCTGCTTTTGTGAAAGCAAAAGAGATATGTGATCTATATCAAACAAAAATAACTCATTGCTGTTGAGTTAAGTCAACTCATAGCTGACCCTCCAGCCAGTTTGCAGAAGCTGCAATTATGCACTAGAAGAGATTGTCCACCTTCCTCCCAGTGAGCTGCTGGTGAAGTCAAACATAGGCTCAAACCTAGCTTGTAGGTTAGCATCCCAACTCTCTAGAGGCAACTAGAGCTTCCTCTATAGCATATATTGAATTTAAATAAATGTTTATAATCATAATTGTATATAAGCATATTTCCAAAATAATAATGCATTGGAGGTATAGATAGTAATTAAAATTATATTTCTGAACATAGACCTACTGGCTAGCACAATAAAGATAATCTTAAATTGCCAGTGATCTTATAAAATAGGATACATTACACAGAAAATATGTGAGTGAAACTTTTATGAATTAGATTTTTATATTTATATAGAGTTATAACATAGTCAATAAAAAATGCTGAATAATATTTTTAAGCCCACAAATATGTAAAATATCCAAATAAAATGGTCTCTACAAAGCAGGTGAAAATAATAAAAAACAAAAATATCTGTCATACATTGTATAAAATAGCTACATTTTTACTACGCAATAAATGATCTGTACAATTTTTTTTAATAATGTTTCTCTACAATGAAATTTTTATCTTTTTTTGTTTTCCTGATTTTTGCTCCATGATGTCTTGACAACGTCCTTTTAATTTGATGAACATATTTTTGTTCAATAAAAAACAACAAAAACAACATAAAATGCCTAATACAACATATTATCATTTTAGAGAAGATTACAAAGAAATAATAGAGTGTTGATAGTTTATGGAATTGAAACTGTCAAAATACAGAACTTTAAGCTATTTAAATGTTGGTATAGGGAAATACTATGTGATATTGAAAAGCAGACTATATTCTTCTAAATATGTATTCTGTTTTGAAGAATTTGGTCATGAAAATAGAAGTACAAGTGAAGAAAAAAGCAATAGTGGAAAGTAGCTATAAAATTAATGCATCTAAGTATCAAAAGAAAATTATTGAACAATAATGAGCGAAGACCAAATGAGTTGTGGGAGGATGTCAAAGGTATCATCCAGGAAGATTGAAAATGGTCATTACAAAGACGGAAGAGGAAGAAAAGACCAAAGTGGATGTCAGAAGAAACTCTGAAGATTGCACTGGAGCGTAGAGAAGCCAAAGCACAAGGAAGAATTCAAGATACTTAAAGAGCTGAAC
>NW_006400237.1:234312-237266 GCF_000299155.1 Elephantulus edwardii | reverse complement strand
TTTTTAAAAAGTTATATATTTTTTCTTTTCTTTTGTTTTGATTTACATACAAAAGTCATATATATTGTATTTCTTTTATATACATTGTGTTGCATTAATTTCTCTATTCACACTGTGTTTCACGTTATCATTCCCACACATTGTGTCTTATAAAATAGACATTTTTTTTTGCTGTGCAACTAGAATGTATCTATTATAAGTTAGTATCTATAATAAGTTAGCCATAGATGGAAGCACTAAAATTTTAAAAAAAACCTGAAAAGTAATTTATATATAACATCAAATACAAGTAGATGAGTGTACCATTTAGAGGCCTTCAGAAAAAAGAAGTTACTATTGGGAGTCAGTTTACAAGAGTTGTTGTTGTTGTTGTTAAATGATATGGAGTAGGTTCTTATTCATATGGACCCCAAGGAAAACATGATGAAACTGCTAGTTCTGCATCGCTCTCATAATTGCACCTAAATTTGAATCCATGTTGCAGGCAGTTCATCTCATTGATGGTCTTACTCCTTTTACTCTGAGCTTCACCTTACCAAGCAAGTGTCTTTCTCCAGGAATTATTGTTTTTGTCATGTACGCTTCAGTCTAAATTGACTAATCTCTTAATGGGAAGTATTAGTCCTTCCCAATAAAATTCCCAAAGCCATCCCATCATTCTCGCTGTCCTCACTTCTACAGAGCACACAAGCTGTACTTCTTCCAAGATTGATTTGTTCTTTTTTTCTTCTCACAGTACAAATTTCTCTCAGACAGACTTTCAGCAGAATTTCTTATTTTCTTGAAACATTTGTTCAGTTTGTTTTTGTTTTTCCTAGCTCCTGAGATTGATTTCATGAGTCCTATCCTCATAAACAAGTACACGTTAAGTGTTCTGGAAGTCCCATTCTTCTCAGTGTTAGCCATAATTTGTTATCATCCACACAGTCAAAAGCTGTTGTATAGTCAATGAAGTACAAATAGACACTCTTCTCGGAGTTTCTGCTTTTAGCCAGGATGCATGTGACATTACCAATTATATTCCTGGTGCAAAGGCCTCTTCTAAATCCTACTTAAACATCAATTCCCTCTTTATGTATTGACTAGTCATTTCCCCCCTTTTTTAAATAAAAGTTTTTGTTTTAATTGTTACTCTACTGAAAGCTTACAGAAATGTTAGATTTTAATTCATTCATTGCTTCACATTTTATTCCTTCTTCCTCTCTTTTCCCTCCTACTGTTCTCTTTTTAAAATATTTGTTGTTTTTTGCATAATTACTTCTCCCTCTCTTTCCCAGGTATCTTGTATTCTGGGCTGTTGTCATATGTATACTGTCTGATCACATATTCCTTTTAAATGGGCTAGTCATGTTTAAATTATCTTCAGCAGTCTTTTGTCTGCATGTGGTATTCATGATATTTTTCAATAGTTTCCACATTCTGTTTAGTCATCTGTTTTGGGATTGGGAACAAATGTGAAACTCTTCCAGTCGGTTGGCCAGGCAGATGTTCTCCAAATTTCCAGACATAAACTTGTGAGGCTGTCCAAGGCTACATCTGTCATTTGAAACATTTCATATGGTACCATGTTAATTCCTGGGCCCTTGGATGTTTTTTTTTTTTGTTTGTTTGTTTGTTTTTTGCCTATGCCTTCAGTGCAAATTTTTCCTTCACCAGACTATGGTCTTTTTCAGGCACTTGTTATGCCTCTGAGAGCTGCACAATAACTACGGATGACAGAAGAAAAATGAATGCCTTTGAACTATGTGTTGGAGAAGAAAGCCCAAAATCCTGTGGACCACCAAAAGAACAAAAAGATAAATCATGGAGAAGGTGCAAACAGAATGTTCTGTGGAAGCAAGGATAGTTAAGATTTTGTCACACATACTATATTTGGACATATTGCTAGGAGAGGTTATTCCTTGGAGAGGGACATCATGCTTGGAAAGGTGAGAAAGATCCTCAATCAGGTGTATTGACAATGTGATTGCTGCAATAAGCTTGAGTGTGTCAAAGGTTGTGAGGATGGTACAGGATACAATAATGTTCAGGTCAACCGATGATGATGTTGCTATGAGTTGTACTCAACTCAATGGCATTTAATGACACAACAACAAAAATTTGTGTGACCAAGGGTAAATTTTTGAATGTTAACCATATCAAATATTAATAAGATAAAAAATATTTCACAGCAGTTCTTGGCACAACTGATATTTGACCAAACAATTGCCTTGTCACATGTTCACAGTGAAGTAATCAGTTAAGAGGAAAAAAAACCTCCAAAACACAAACTCAGAAAATATGAAGACCATATATCAGGTTTCCAAGGCTTTTAATCTTACAGAAGATTAAAGCCATAAAGTAGCTGGTAGATTCAAACTGCTAAAGTTTTAATTTAACAGCATCTAGAGCTCTTCTGTTATACTCTGCTTTTATCCAGGATCCATGTGACAATAACAATGATATCCCTGGTGCTCTGATACCCATTTGTGCTTTATTGTCTATATATTCACCCATGAGTATCATGACAAATTATTACTACATACGACTGAGAGAAAAAAGATTCCTAGAACACATAGTTGTGCTATTATAAAACTTGCACCTAGATCAAGAGGTTGTTGTCCAAACAACAGCAAGAGAATATCATCTGATTTAAAATCTGTGAAGAAGGGCATCATTGTTGTATCCTTTCTGCATATCTGTATTCTAAGCAACATGTTTTTGAGAAGCTGAACACTATGAAGGAGAATGTGGCATCAGAATCAAAGACTCATATATGAAGTGCATAATGAGACATAACCTTGCTTGATGAAAGTGAAGAGCACATAAAGTACTTGACATAGTAGATCTGAGACTGTTGTTGTTGTTATGTACCGTCAAGTCATTTGCGACTCATAGCGACCCTATGTACAACAGCCCTAAACCCTGCTCTATCCTGTGCCAATCTCATTGCCCCTGACACACCCATCCCGATT
>NW_006400237.1:223407-231307 GCF_000299155.1 Elephantulus edwardii | reverse complement strand
CTTGACCCACTTATTTCCCAGCTGCACCCTCCAGCAGGATACCACTTCACTTCTACCAAATGCCTTCAGAATTAATCTAACATTGTCCAACCCATGACCTGACAGCTTGTATCTGATGCTTTCTTGTCTCCTGTGATTCCAACCACATCAAATGCTGAGAGGTTCTTTGTTTGTTTGGTTTTTTTTCCTGTACCCAGTGTCTCTTAAGTTTACTTGTACTGTCTCAGAAGGGAAGGTGATGTGTCCTGTAGAACTCCTGTATAGATTGTGTTTTTCTTCTTGGCCCTCGGGCCTGCGGCCCTTGGGCCCAACTGCTTTTGGCTCCGCCTTGGGGCTTGGTACCTGGAGGCATGTCAGGTTGCTTCTGTGTTGCCTGGTCTCGGCTTGGGCCAGCGCGGCTTCTGGCTCCTGTTTCTGCCAGCGGCCGCGAGTCCCTCCATCTCCCCCTTGCTCCTCCCAACTGGTTTTGGCTCTGCCTTGGGGCTTGGTACCTGGAGGCGTGTCAGACCAGGCCTCCAGGTACCAAGCCCCAAGGCGGAGAACACAGAAGCTACCTGAGACTACAGCTTTCAATATTGATTACATCTCAACTTTAAGAAAACAAACATTTCACCACTGAACCTATAGGCAACATCATGTTAGATGCAAGAACACATCGATATTGTCAACAATTTCATCATACTTGGATCCACAATAAACATTCTTCATACCAGGAGTCAAGAAATCAAAAAATGTATTGCACTGTCAAAGTCTGCAGAGAAGAAACCTTCCAAATTACTGAGGAGCAATGATATCAGCTTAAGGAGGAAAGCATGTCTAGTTCATGCTGCGTCTTCCTGATTACATCTATGCATCTGAGAGTGGGACAGTGAATAAGAGTGACAGAAGAAAAATTGATGACTTTTTTGTTGTGGTTTTGGAGAAGAGTCTGGAATATCCTTTGGACTGATCAAAGAACAAACAAATATGTCTTGGAGAAAATATAGACAGAGTGTACCTCCCAGTACAAAAAATTGTAAACTTTGTCTCACATATTTTGTTAGGAGAGATTGTTCCTTGGAAAGGGATATCAAGCTTGGAAAAGTTGAAGTTCAAAGAAAGACAGAAAGATCCTCAACCAGATGAACTGACAAAGTGTAATGGGCTAGAGTATGTCCGAAATGATGAGGATGGCATAGAATATGACAGAGTTCAGAAAATTGTTCATGTTTGCTGAGTTATATTCAACAAGAAAACAGCTAAAAAGAGTACTTTCTGCCAAACTATAGGTATTATTAATTCATATAAACTAGTATAACAATTATATTAATGAGAGTTCTCCACTAAGAGATTTAACAGAAATTTCTACAACGAATAATTAATTTATCAAAATGTATGTTTGCTGGTGATAAAATAAATGCCAGTGATAGATAATAGAAGACTGTGCTTGGGTTTTCCCTTGGATTCTTTCTTACATTACATGTAAGTGTTCACTTTAAGGAAGTAGTAATCAGGTTCTAAAGGGTTTAACACTAAGAAAACAGTAAAGCGAGATCTACAGAAGACTAAGATTGTGTTCTGCCTTAAATATAAGAAGCTCTGTGACCCAAAGGTGATTATCTCCTCTTCAAAAGCCTCAACTTCCTCATATATGTCTGATGTCATTGTTGATTGTCCTCAAGGTGATTATGACTCATAGAAACCCTATTAACAAGAGATCTGAACTTTATCCTATCCTGAACCACCCTCATTTTTTTATATTCTTGAACCCATTGCTACAGTCACTGTGTCAATCAATTTGGATAAGGATTTTCCTCTATATTACTGACCCTTCACCTTTCCAAGAAGGGTGTATCTTTCCAAGAAATAGACTTTTCTGACAATATACTCAAAGTATGTGGGACAAAGTTTCACTATTTTGCCTCCAAGAACCACTCTGGCTCAATTTTCTGAGATGTTTCTCTTTGTTATTTTGAAAGGTCATTTGATACACTACTGTTCTACAACACCATTGTTCAAAGACATCAATTCTCTTTCTGTCATTCTTATTCATTGTCTGGCTTTCTGATGGATAGCAAATAATTGAAAAGACCAAGTCCTGAATAAGACCTTCCTTAGTCTTCAAATTGACACTATTGCTTCTCGATAATTTGGAGAGGTCCCTGACTTCAGACTTTCCCAATGTAATATGTATCTTGACCTCCTGACTGCTAGTACCAAGGGTACTATCTATGGATCTAAGCAAGATAAAATCTTGATAATTTCAATCTTTTCTCCATCCATCTTAATGTCAATTATCAGTGGCGAGGAGTTTTGGTTTTTTAATGTTGAGAGGTAATCCATATAAAGGCTGTAACCTTTGACCTTCTGAATAAGTGCAAATCCTCCTCACTTTCAGCAAGTGAAGCTGTGTCTACTGTGTAACACAGGTTATTGATTAGTCTTCCCCTAATCCTAATACTACATTCTTCTACATACAGTCCACATATTGAATGTGTTGTTGTTTTAAGTGTCATCGAGTTGTAGTGGACTCCTAGAAACCCTATTGCTGAAAGACCTGAACAATTGTATAACTTTCACCATTTCTCCAAGTTCATAGTGTTTTCGGAGGCAAGCTATTTTGGATGTGAATGCCACTCCTGCTTCCAAGCTTGTTTTAATTGGGGAGCTACACCAAACACTGTTTATTATGGATAATTATTATCACATTTGATGTATCACTGTCATAGTGTCCAGCACCACAGCAGTGATGAGTTACCTCTGTACAGCAAATGGACAAACCAGTGCTATACTACTTAGAAGAATGTTTGACCAAAAACAATTAAAAACAGGACTGAGGGCAGCAGATTAAAATAACCCATCTTTGGCAGCATAACTTTTTACCCACCAGGCCCACAGAGCTCTCTCTATGTTGGTGGTGTTGTTAAGTGCCATCGAGTTGTAGACAACTCATAGCGACCCTATGAACATATTGAATAGGTATAAATAAAAGGCAAGTTTCTTAATTTCAAACCATCTGTGTTTCAAGCTGCTCTGAAGGAGCTGGCAAAAAGGTAAGGCCCAGGAATTGATGGATTTTTTTTTCTTCAGGAAATTGGCACATTTCAACAAACAGATGCAACCCTGGATGTGCTTATCATGTTGTGTCAAGAAATCTGGAGGACAAATAACTGGTAAATTGACTGGAAGATATCCATATTTATTCTCATTCTCACCAAAAAGGTGATTATGAAAATTGTTGAGCAATATCCCTACTATCTTATGCAAGTAAAATCTTGCTGAAGATTATCCTAAAATGGCTACAAAAGCACATCTCTTTAAAATTGCCAGAAATACAAGCTGAGTTTAGAAGAAGCTGTGACACTACGGATAACATTTTCAGATGGATATTGGCTAAAAGCAGAGTACCAGAAGAATGTCTATTTGTGTTTTATTGACTAAGCAGAGGCATACAACTCTATGTGGTTGTTGTTGTTGTTATTAGGTACCATGAATCCAGGTATGATGTATAAAAACAATAAATCTGATCCAATTCTTTCCTGTGCCACCCTTCTGACACACTAAAGTATATGTCATAGTCACTGAGTCAGTCCACTAGCTGAGAGTCTTCCTATCTTTCTTTAACTCTTACATTTCCAAGCATAATATCCCTCTCAAAGGAATAGTTTCTCCTAGCAGCATGCTCATAGTACATGAAAAGAAGCTTCATCATCTTTTCTCCCAATGAGAATTCTGACTACACTTTCTTCGAGACATATTTGTATATTCTTTTGACAGTCCATAGGATATTCAAAACTCTCAAACACCACAGCTCAGAGGCATCAATTTTTCTTCTGTCATCCTTATTCAATGTCCAGCTCTCAGATGCATAACAAGTGATGGGAAAGACCATAGCCTGAATCAGAGACACTTTAGTCCTCAAATTGACATCATTGTTCCTCAATAATTTGAAAAGACCAGTGAATGTAGACTTTCCAAGTCTACTATGTCTCCCAATTTTCTGACTGCTGCTATCAAGGGTGTTAATTGTGGATCTAAGTAAAATGAAGTTGTTGACAGTTTCTATCTTTTTTTCATACGTCTGATACAGGCCATGGTCTTTGCAATCATTTGTTATGTGTCAGAGAGTTGGACAAAGACTAGGGAGGATAGAAAGAGAATTGATGCCTTTGAGCTGTAGTGCTGGAGAAGAGTATTGAGAGTACCATGAACTGCTAAGAAAACAAACAGATTCATTCTGCAGAGGGTTAAACGGAGCTGCACCTTGGAGGCAAGGATTCTGAGGCTTCATCTGACATACTTTGGACATGTTTTAAGGAGGGACCGGTCCTTGGAGAGGGACATCATGCTTGGGAGGGTGGAAGGACAGCCCAGGAGGGGAAGGCCCTCTATGAGGTGGATTGATTCAGTGACTGGGGTAATTGGGATGGGTGTATTGGAGACAGTGCGATTGGTACAGGACAGAGCAGGGGTTAGGGCTGTTGTAGATAGGATCTCTGTGAGTCACAAGCGACTTGACAGCACATAACAAGCAACAACATCATAATGTTGCCTATGAGTCCAGTGGTAAAAATTTTTATTTTTTTGACTGTGAGATCCAATCCGTATTGAAGGCTGTATTCGTTGATCTTCTGCAACAAGTGCTTCAAGTCCTCCTCACTTTCAGCAAACAAGGCTGTTTCATGTGCATAATGCAAGTTATTGATGAGTCTTTCTCCAGTATTGATGCTACATTCTTCTTCACAGAGTCTAGCTTCTTGAATAATTTGCTCTACATACAGACTGAATTGATATGAGGAAAAAAATACAACCCTGAAAGCACTCCGTTCTTAATTTTAAACCATGTAGTGTTCCACTGAAGCTCAATACCAAGAAGACAAAAATTCTCACTGCTGGGCCAATTGGAAACACCATGATAGATGGAGAAGAGACTGAAGTTGTCAACAATTACAGCTTATTCAGTTCCACAATCAACACTCTTGGCACCAGCAGTCAGGAGATCAAAAGATGGATTGCTGCAATCCCAGAGGCGCATGGTTCGAATCCACCAGATGCTCTGCCGAGAAAGGAGGGACATTCTCCTCCTGTACCAGTCAGATCGGATTTGACGGTGCACAGACACACAAAATAATAATAAAATAAAAAAAAAGATGGATTGCATTAGGAAAATGTTCTCTGTCAGGGACCTCTCCAAAGTACTGAAGAGCAATGGTGTCAGAGACTAATCCAGGCCATGGTTTTCACAATTATTTGTTATACATCAGAGACCTAGACAATAACTAAGGATGACAGAAGAAGAATAAATATTTTTAAGTTATGGTGCTAGAGAAGAGTCTTGAACATTTCATGGATTGGCAAGAAAATAAATAGGTCTGTCTTGGAGAGGGTAAAATCAAGTTTCTGCTTGGAGGCTAGTATTGTGAAGCTCTATCTCCCATACTTCAGGCACATGGTCAAGAAGAATCCATCCTTGGAGAAGGACATCATACTCAGAAGGGTGGAGGGACATTACAGGAAAGGAAGACCTCAGATGATATGGAATTATACAGACTAGGTAGCAGAATTAGCCATTCACTTCTTAAATAATAAGACTCCGGAAACCCTATGAAAAGTAGAGGAAAATGGATAGTTATGAAATTAGAGGTAAAATCCAGATTGAAAGTCAATGAAAAGGACGAAAATAGTCAAACATCCTTTAACAACTGGGAACATGGCATGTATAAAATTTGAGTGTTAGAAAGCCAGAAATTGTAAAAAAATTAAATGGAACACATGAACATCAACAATGTGGGAATTAATGAAATGAGATGAATTAGTTTGAGCCATTTTGAATCAGATAATCACATAGTATACTCTACTAGGAATGAAAAAATAAAAACACAGAAGAATGGTGTTGCATTAATAGTCAACAAGTCAATTTCTAATTCTATCATAAAGTACAATATAACTGATGGATCACAACTAATTATGGCTAACATTGAGAAGAATAAGAATCCCAGAACACTTGACGGCATTCCTCCAAAACCTATTCCAACAACAAACAGGAGACTGTTGTATGAACAGAGCAAAGCAACATTGTGTCATTTAAAATCAAGAAAGGAGTATGTCAGGGATGTATGTTCTCCCTATACTATTTCAATAGTTATAGAGAACAGAACAATCAGTAGGCTGGACTTTATGAGGAGGAATGTAGCATTAGGATTGGAGGAAGACACATAAACAACCTTTACAGATGGCACAACCTTGCTTGTCAAAACTGAGGAGGACTTGAAGTGTTTACAACAGAAGGTCAGGAACTGCAGTCTTCAGTAGGCATTGAAGCTCAATGCCAAGAAAACCAAGATTCTAACCACTGGGCCCATTGGCAGCATCATGAGAGAGAAGAGATGGAAGTTGTTAATAATTTTATCTTGATTGGATCCACAATCAACACTTTTACACCATCTATCAGGAAACCAAAGGACAAGGTGTTTTATAAAAATCTTTTGTCAGGAACTCGCCAGAGTGCTAAAGAGCAATGACGTCAGACTAACAACTAATGTGTGCCTAATACAGACCATGGTCTTTGCAATTGCTTGCTATGCATTTGAGAGCTAGACAAAAGAATTGAGGCCTTTGAACTATGGTGCTGGAAATGAATATTGAACATACCATGGACTGCCAAGAGAACAAACATGTCTGTCTTGGAGAGGGTGAAAACAAGTTTCTCCATGGAGGCAGGAATTTTGAAGCTCTGTCTCATATACTTTGGGCATGTTGCCAGTCTTTGGAGAAGGACATCATGCTTGGAATAGTAGAGGATCAGCGGACATGTTTTAAGGAGGGACCGGTCCTTGGAGAGGGACATCATGCTGGGTAGAGTAGAGGATCAGCGCAGGAGAGGAAGACACTGAATGAGATATATTGAGGCAATGACTGTGGCAAAGGGGGCAGGTGTGTCACAGATGGTGAAATTGGTTCAGAATAGGGAAGGTTCAAGATACTGTCCTTAGGGTCACTATGAGTCATAGTTGATAGATGGCACATGACAGCAATTATTGCCTTGATAATTTCAGAAAAGTGCTTCTTGGTGTAGGTATACATTTCACGTGAGCACAATTAAGTGTGTTGGGATTCTCTTTCTTCTCAATGTTAGCCATAATTTGTTGGGTTCCACACAGTCAAATGACTTTGCATTGTCAAAAGTACAAATAGACACTTTTTAGTAAACTCTGTTTTACCCAGGATCCTCCTGACATCAGTAATAATATCCCTACATCACAACCTATTCTAAAACCAGTTTGAATGTCTGGCGGTTCTCTATGTACTGTTTTAATAGTTTTCCAGTTATTTTCCGCTATATTTATTTGCACGTGCTAATTATATTGTTTGTTAATTTCTACATTCTGTTGGGTCACCTTTCTTGGGAATGAAAAATAATACAGCTCTCTGCCAGTAAGTTGACCAAGCAGTTGTTGTACTTTAGTGTTTCTAGCATAGACTGGTGAGAACATCGATGGCTGTGTATGTCAGTTGAAGCATGTCGATTGGTATTCCTTTCATTCCTGAGGCCTAAATTTTTGTCAATGCCTTCAGTGTAACTTAAATAGCTTCTTTCATTACCAATGGTTCTTGATTAAATGGTACTTCCTAAAGTATTTCAGTGTTGATCAATTATTTTTGGTACTGTGCCTTTGTATATTCCCTCAATCTTTTTTAATGCTTTCTTATTATTCCTCACTTATTTTGTCCATAGCATCACTCAGCATTGCAACTCAAGGATTTTAAATTTATTTCTCAGGTTTTTTGCGCTCAATAAATGTTGTTGTTGTTGTTGTTGTTGTTGTTATGTGCCGTTGAGTCGTTTGTGACTCATAGCGACCCTTTGTACAACAGCCCTAAACCCTGCTCTATCCTGTGCCAATCGCATTGCCACTGACAC
>NW_006400237.1:216935-223296 GCF_000299155.1 Elephantulus edwardii | reverse complement strand
CTCTCCTTACATGTCCAAAGTACGTCAGACGAAGCCCCAGAATCCTTGCAAATTATTTCCTCATTATTCTTCAATTTTAGCTCACAGCTCATTCCATTATAATAACTTGTCTTCTTGAGCTGTTCTTGAAATCTTCTGTCCAGTTTTTTAATTTCAGTATCATTTCCTTATGTCGTGGCTTCTCATTTGGTTGGTTTTTTGTGTTTTTTTTTTATTTTTTTTAAATTTCTCCTCTGTCTTTGTAATGATTTCTATTCTGTTCATGGATGATATCCTTGATGTAATACCACAACTTATTTGATATTTAATCATTGGTGTTCAATGTTTTAAACCTTTGCTTAAGGTGATTTTTAAATTCAGTTTGGATTGACTCAAGGTCATGTTTTGGTTCTTTTCGAATTGTTTTAATTATCTTCAGCCTCAATTTGAATTGGCACATGAGTAAGTGAGGGTCTTTTTCACTGTAAGTACTTTGCCTGGATGTCCCTGCCATTTTTTACCTTCTCCAATGATTTCTTGCAAAGATGTAGTCATTTTGATTCCTGTGCAGTCCATCAGGTGGAAGTAGCAACACGAATATATAGGTTTAAGTAATAAGTGAGTAAATACACGTCTAGTAGATAAAGAGTTGCAATATCAACCCAAAGCAATATTGTTTAAATTCATGAGATGCATTGCAAAAGAAAAACGGTCAGCATATTCCCATATGGTTAATAGTCTCTAAAAACATTACCACTATCTGTCCAAGCTTTCAGGTTTCAGCTAAGATCCAAAGCTTACAAAGATTGCAAAGTTTACAAAGACAGAGGAGAAATTTAAAAAAGATGGATCTTAGCTGAAAGCAGAGAATACCAGAAGAATGTCTATCTGTGTTTCACTGATTATGCAAAGGCATTTGACTGCGTGGATCATAACAAACTGTGGCTGACTCTGAGAAGAATGGGAATCCCAGAGCATTTAATCGTGCTAATGCGAAACCTATACTTGAACCAAGAGGCAGTCATCAGAACAGAGCAGGGCAACACTGCATGGTTCAAAATTGGGAAGGTTGTACATCAGTGATGTGTCCTATCTCCATATCTTTTCAACCTGTATGCAGAGCAGATTATCCGAGAAGCTGGGCTCTATGAGGAGAATTAGGATTGGTGGGCGATCTATCAACAATCTGTGTTATGTAGATGACACAACCCTGATCGCTGAAACTGAGGAGGACCTCATGCACTTACTGCAGAGGGTCAAGGACTGCAGCCTTCAATATGTACTGAGGCTCAAAGTCAAGAAGACAAAAATTCTCACCACTGGACCAATAGGTAGCATCAGGATGGATGGCAATAGATTGATATTGTTCACTCCTTCAGTTTGCTCGGCTCCATGATCAACACTCTTGGCACCAGTAGTCAGGAAATAAAAAAATGTATTGTGATGGGAAAGTCTGCGGTTAGGGACCACTCTAAAGTACTCAAGAGCAATGGTGTCTCTCTGGAGACTAAGGTGTCCATGATACAGGCCGTGGTTTTTGCAATCACTTGTTATGCATCAGAGAGTTGGACAATGACTAGGGAGGATAAAAGGAGAATTGACGCCTTTGAGCTGTGGTGCTGGAGAAGAGTATTGAATGTATCCTGGACTGCCAAGAAAACGAACAGATTCATCCTAGAGAGGGTTAAACCAGGCTGCTCCTTGGAGGCAAGGATTCTGGGGCTTCGTCTGACATACTTTGGACATGTTGTAAGGAGAGACAGGTCTTTAGAGAGGGATATCATGCTGGGTAGAGTGGAGAGACAGCGCAGGAGGGGAAGACCCTCTAGAGGTGGATTGATTCAGTGACTGGGTTAATCGGGATGGGTGTGTCAGAGGCAATGAGATTGGCACAGGATAGACCAGGGTTTAGGGCTTTTGTACATAGGGTCGCTATGAGTCGCAAATGAGTCGATGGCACATGACAACAACAACAACAACAACATCTGGCCAAGAGAAAAGAAGAGGTCCCTATTTGTTCCCATTTCCAAGAGAGGTGACCCAACAGATTGTGGAAACTATCAAACAACATCTTTAGTATCACATACAAGCAAAATACTGCTAAAGATCATTAAAAACAGCTAGAACACTACATAGATAGAAAACTGCCAGAAGTTCAAACAGGACGTAGAAGAGGCTATGGCACCAGATATGTGTGTCATTGCTTATGTCAGATGGATCCTGGCTGAAAATAAGGATTATTGTTGTTATGTCACATTGAGTCACTTGCAACTCACAGTGATGTTTTATATAACAACTCTGAAGTCTGCCCCGTCTTGAGCCAGTTTCACTGACTCTGACATACCTACCCCACTGCTGTACTTATTGTACCAATCCATCTCATCCAAGGTCTTCCTCTTCTGCGCTGTTACTTTATTAACTATGTAAAGGCATGTAACTGAGTGGATCATAACAAATATGGCTAACATTTGGTAAGTAAGTCACTGCGAAGACCACGACCTGGATCAGACACGCCTTAATCTCCAAATTGGCATCATTGCTCTTTAGTACTCTAGAGAGTTACCCAACAGCAGACATTCCCAATACAATTAATCTTTTCATTTCCTGACTGCTGGGACCAAGAGTGTTGATTGTGGAACCAAGCAAGCTGAAGTAATTATCAATCTCAGTCTTTCTTGGTCTGTCATGACACTGCCAATTGTCCTAGTGGTGAGAACCTTTGTTTTCTTGGTGGGTGTTAAACTTCAACACATATTGAAGACGAGAAAACATCTCAAGCCTTCCTCAGTTTCAGCCAGCAAGTCTATGTTATCTACATAACACAGTTTATTGATGAGTCTTCCTCCAATCCCGATACTACATTCCTTCTCATGAAGTCCAGCTTCTCGAGTGGTCTGTTCAGCATAAGATTGAAAAGGTATAGAGACAGAAGACATTCCTGATTCACTCCCATTCCGATTTTGAACCGTGCAGTGTTTCCCTGACCTGTTCTGAGGACTGCTTCCTGGTCCAAATATAAGTTTTGCATGAACACAAATAAATGTTTTGGAATCCGCGTTCTTCTCAAGATTAGCCACATTTTGTTTTGATCCACACAGTCAAATATTTTTGCCTGAAACAAAGAAAAGTTTCTAGTGCTCTCTGCTTTCCACCAAGATCCATCTAACATTGGCTATCATATGCATAATGCAACAACATTTTCTAAACCCAACCTGCATTTCTTGCAGTTCTCTGCTGATATACTGTTCCAGTCATCTATGGATAATATTCAACAGGATCTTGCTTGTGTGTTATATCAGTGTCATTGGTAATTTCCACACTTGTGGTGCTGTAGAAGAGTGGTGAACATACCATAGATTGCCATGAGAATAAACAAGACTGTCCTGGAGAGGGTGAAACTAGGCTGCTCCATGGAGGCAAGGGTTTTGAAGCTCTGTCTCACCTATTTGGAGCACGTGGCCAAGAGGGGCCAGTTCTTGGAAAAGGACATCATTATTGGAAGGATCGAGGGATAGTGAGGGAAAGGAAGACCCTGGATGAGATAGATTGACACAGTGACTGAAGAAATTGGATTGGATCTGTCAGAGACGATAAGATTGTCTCAGATATGGAAGGATTCAGAGCTAATGTACATAGGGTTGTTATGAATTGCAGAACACTTGATGACTCATGACAACAACAAGATGGTTAACATTGAGAAGAATGGGAATCCCAGAGCACTTAATTTTATTCATTCAAAATATATACCTTCACCAGGAGACTGTTGTACAAAAGAGCAAAGGAACAATACATAATTTAAAATTAGGCAGGGAATGTGTCAGAGTTGTATTCTCTATCCATACATATTCAATTATGTATGCTGAGCAAATTATTCAAGAACCTGGACTCAGTGAAGAGGAGTGTAGCATCAAGATCAGAAGTTGACTGATAAATAACCGGTGCAGATGACACAAATTTGCTTGTTAAACTGGGGAGGACTTGAAGCACTTGTTGCAGAAGATCAAAGAAAACATCCTTCAATATGGATTGCATCTCAATGTTTAGAAAACAAAGATTCTTACCACTGGACCAATAACATCATGCTAGATAGAGAACAATCTGAAACTGTCAATAAAATCATCTTATTTGAATCCAAAATTAATATATTTGGTACCAGCAATCACAAAAACAGGAGACACTTTGCGCTAGGAAAGTCTGTAAATAAGGATTTCTCCAAATTATTGAGGAGCAGTGACGTCAGTTTGAGGACCAAGGTGCATTTGATTCAAGTCATATTCTTTTTTTATTGAGATTTTAATGAAAGTTTATAGAGAACTTCGAATGCAACATTCATTCATTGTTGCACATTTCCCTCCCTGTTCCCCTCCCCCAGTTCACTTTTTTCTTTGAAAAAAAATTCTTTTTTATACAGTCTCTGTACCCCCCAGTCCACTTTAATATGCAGCTCTTGTTCTGAACTCTTGTTATGCCAAAAATATCTAATCATATATTCTTTTGGATAATGTGTTATGCATCTGAGAGCTGGACAATGAATAATGATGACAGAAGAATTGATGTCTTTGAGCTGTGGTTTTGGAGAAGAGTGCAGAACATCTCATGGAATGCCAAAAGAACTAATAAATATGTCTTGGAGAAGGTGCAGCCAGAGTGCTCATTGAAAGCAAAGATGATGAGTCTTCATCTTACATACTTTGATCATGTTGCCAAAGGGCACTATTCCTTGGACAGGGACAAGATGTTCAGAAAGGTAAAGAGTTGCTGAAGGAGAGGGAGACCCCATGACTAGATGGCTTGACACAGTGATTACCACAATAGACTCAGATTTGTCAGGAAGTGTGAAGATGGCACAGAATAGGACAAAGTCCTTCAGTGTTTCTAGACAGCGAACTACCAGAAATAGCATTTGTTATTGATTGTATACTATTTACTGAAATAGTTTTATGTTTTTCAACTCTCTTTTGGTAATGACCCAATGGATTTTTCCTATCTTCATTTGATGTTTCCTGCATCACTCACTGTTTTTGCCCACAGAACACCACAACTAGAAGCTTAAATTTCTTTCTTACTTTTCTATTTGTTTAATTAATTTCAAAGAACATCTACAGATATTTTGGATTTCCATTCATTCATTGTTGCATTTTTCTCCCTGCCCACCCAATCCCCACCCAAGTTCGCTCTTCTCTTTGAAAAGCAAAAGAAAAACTCCTTCATTGGTATACAGTGCCCCCGCACACCCCCACCCCGAGTATACTCCACTTTGTAACCCTCATGCCCTAAAATATATTACTTTTAAACTATTCTCTCCCTCATTGGCTTCAATGCAGTAAACAATTTATCCAGTTTTTCTCAGTCTTACCCCCACCCTGCTGTCAGCCTCATTCTACAACAGTGGCACCATATAGAATTTGTCCTTTTGTGACTGAGATATTTCACTCAGCATATTGTCATCCAGGGTCACCCATTTTGAATAATATTGCATAAGTTCCTTGTTTTTCAATGCAACATAGTATTCCATTATGTGAATATACCACAGCTTCTCTATCCATTTTTTTGTTGATGGGCACTTAGGTTGTTTCCAACTCCTTGCTATTGTGAACAAAGCCGCAATTAACTTGGGTGTGCATATATCTGCTTGGATGTCAGTTATGGTCTCTTAGGGTGTATTTCCAGTAGTGGAATTGCTGGGTCAAATGGTATCTCTATTTGGAACTTTGAGAAAGCGCCATACCGCCTTCCACAGTGGTTGCACCATTTTACACTCCCACCAACAGTGAATAAGGGTTCCAGTTTCTCCACAACCTCGCCAGCATTTGTTGTTTGCTGCTCAGTTAAATTTTGCTATTCTGACTGGGGTGAGATGATATCTCATAGTTGTCTGGATTTGCATCTCTCTTAGAAATCTAGGGATTTTGAACATTTTCATGTGCTTGTTAGCCATCTGAATGTCTTCGGTGAAGTGTCTGTTCGTATCCTGCGCCCATTTTTCAATTGGATTATTTACCTTTATCTTGTTATGGTGCTCTAGTATTTTATAAATTCTAGATATAAGTCCCTTGTCGGACCTGTCATTACCAAATATTTTTCCCAGACTGTGGCTTCACTTTTTACCCTGTTGGAGAAGTTTTTGGATGTGCATAATAATGATTTTATTCTTAGAAGGCCCCAGTCATCTATTTTATCTTCTCCTGGTTTAAATTTTCAGGATACTTGTAGAAGCTTAAATTTATTTCTTAATTCTTTCTGCTAGGGAAATCCTGGTTCCCCTTGTTAGTTTCCTAACTCCAGCTCTTTACATATTTTTTTAAATTGTTATTGTTGTTGTTGTTGTTATGTGCCGTCGAGTCGCTTGCGACTCATAGCGACCCTATGTACAACAGCCCTA
>NW_006400237.1:215056-216367 GCF_000299155.1 Elephantulus edwardii | reverse complement strand
TGGATTTGAACCGCACACCTCTGGGATTGCAGTGCAGCTTCTTGCCACTAGGCCATGGTTGTTTACAGAATCAGAAACCAGATGAGGGGTTGTGATGAGACAGAACCTGTTCAGGGACAGTGAATTTTGAATGAAGTTAAAATACACATACCTATCATCAATTCAATTGATTCATCAGAAGCGAGTCACTAAAGATAGATCACATTCAAATGGAAGAGGAATAAGAAATCAACTTTTTTTATAGGAGAAATACTTATTAAATCATGGTACAAGCTATCATGTATGTCATATTGTCAACAAGTAGAAAATGAAGTTTATTTCTTTGTATAAGAAGGAAAATTGTCTATTTCTAGACAACCAATAGAAAAAGGAATTTTTAAAAGTCATTTTATATTGATTTTCTTACAAAAGAAACCAATTTTTGATGTGCTTAATGTGCCAAAAAAAGGAGTCCTGTTCGCATAGTCTGTAGTGATTTGTGCTGTTAAACTGAAGAGCGCTCATCACCCTATGTTCAAATCTACCAATGACTCTTTAAGAAAATTATTGGCACTCTCCTCCAGTTATTGTTTACAGTCTCAGAAACCCAATAGAGGGTCAATATATGTAAGAATCAACTGAATGGCAATGAGCAGTGTCAGTACATTTGCAGATATGTTTTAAACTCTCCATAATCTACCATATACTTATTTTTCTTCACAGATACAAAATAATTCTATTTGGAAAACTTAATTTGCTATGGAATCAAATTCAAATATAAAGTTCAATAGCTCATTATTAGGTCCAGGCTACTCAATTGCTTCAAGTATTCTACTCCAATAAGTCCAGTTCTTCAAAACAGCTTTGCTGTAAACCAACAGTCATGAACTCTAAGCACAAATTAACTAGACTTGTGCCCTGGCATGTAAACTTATGGCTAAAAAAATGGCTTATGATAATTCCAATGCTGTTTTGTTGTTAGGTGCCGTTGAGTTGAGTATGAGCCATAGCAACTTTATGAACAACAGATCTGAACCCTTTCCTATCTGTGCCATCATAACATTTCCTAATATATTAGAGCCCCTTGCAGCAGTCACTATGTCAATCCACTTGGTCAAGGGTCTTCCTCTTCTTCACAGACTCTCCACTTCTCTGACCATCATGTCTCTTCCAAGAAATAGACCTTCCTATTTGCAATCGCTTGTTATGCATCAGAGAGTTGGACAATGACTAGGGAGGACAGAAGGAGAGGGGATGCTTTTGAGCTGTGGTGCTGGAGAAGGGTACTGAATGTACCATGGACTGCCAGGAAAACAAACAGATTCATCTTGG
>NW_006400237.1:207695-214956 GCF_000299155.1 Elephantulus edwardii | reverse complement strand
CTTCTCCAGCACCACAGCTCAAAGGCATCAATTCTCCTTCTATCCTCCTTGGTCATTGTCCAACTCTCTGATGCATAACAAGTGATTGTGAAGACCATAGCCTGTATCAGACTCACCTTTTATACAAGTCTTTATTTTTTTTTAATGTTGGTTTGCTGACAAAGTTTATGTGCATTGTGTTTCACACTATTTTTCATTCACATTGTGTTTATATCATTTTTCTTTCTCTTCTTGAGCTGCCCTTTGAAGTTTTTTGTTCAGCACTCTTCTGCATTTCTTCTCTTTGATTTCTTTACATTCTAATGCAGATTTCAAGGTCACTTTTGACTTTTTAGGCTTTTCTTTCTCTGCTGTCTTTGTAAAGACCTTCCACTTTCTTCAAAGGTGATGTGGTTGATATCATCTCACAAGTCTTTAATTGTCATTTATTAGTATATGTTAAGTACATCAAATCTTCTCTTGAGATGGTTTTTAAATTCAGGCGAGCTTGACTAGAAGGTTGTATTTTTATTCTAATGTTCTTCTGCTTCAATTTGAACTTGTATATGAGTGCTCTGTGGTCTATTCCATAGTCAGTTACTGTCCTTGTATTGACTATAGATACTGATTTTCTCCATCAACTCTTCCTACAACTATAGTAAAATTAATTTCTATGTAGGATATTAGTCAAAGCTCATGTGTGTATTTTTTTTAAAAAAAAATATAAAAATTATGATTGCAGAGTCAGGGAATCAAAAGGTGTACTGCATTAGATTAATCAGCTTTTAGGGGCATCCACAAAGAGCTAAAAAGCAAGGACATCAGTTTAAAGACTAAAGTGTGCTGATCCAAGCCTTGATCTTTTTCTAATGTTTCCTATGCCTCTAAAAGTTGCATAAATAATAAAGACCAAAGGGAAAAAAAGGATAACTTTGAACAGTGATGTTCTCAAAGAACATTGAATATTGTAAGGACAGCCCAATGAAAAAAATCAATCTGTTTTAGAGGAAGCATAACAAGGGTTCCTAATACAGGCAAAGATAGTGAACATTTATCTCACATGGATTGAATACACTATCAGGAGGGACCAGGCCTTGAAAAAATACATCACTCTGGGAATGGTAGAAGGTCATAGAAAAAGAAAAAGATCCTTAATTAGGTATATTGCCACATTTATTGTACAACGGTTTTAAGCATATCATGAGGATGATACAGTGTTGGGCAAGGTTCTGGTCTGTTGTACGTAACATCACTTTGGCTGGTAATTGACTCATGAAAAAAAAAAAACAAAAATAAGACAAAACAAAAAACCAATAACGTTGACAAAGAGAAATTCTGTATTTTGCGTGATCATGAAGTCACCTCAAAAGAAACATGCTTGAATTATGAGTAAATTATGAACTATTTTAAGAAAATAGAATTGTGAGAAAAGTGAGTCAAAAGTGAGGATAAGGGAAATACCTAAAATTTTAAAAGGTTATCTTGATGCAAATCAAAACCACAATGAGGTACCATCTCAAACCAGTAACAGTGGAAAAGTTTAACAGGGCAGCAAGTAATAAACATTGGAGAGGATGTGACAAGAAAGGAACTCTTATACATTGTTGGTGGGATTTTAAAATGGTAACAATAACTCTGGAAGGCAGTTTGGATCGTCCTCAAAAAGCTGAACGAAGATATTCCACTACTTGGAATATACCCAGAGGAAATGAGAACTGAGGCAGAAATGGAGATTTGTACACCAATGTTCACAGCAGCATTATTCACCATCACAAGAACATGGAAACAGCCCAAATGTCCAACCACAAATGAATGGATTTAGAAATTATGGTACACACACACAATGGAATACCATGCAGCACACAGGAGCAATGATGTTGTAAATTATTACCTAACTTGGGGTGGGAGGGACTGGAGAGCATTATGTTGAGTGAACCAACTCAGTCCCACAAGGGTAAATATTGTATAAAACCATTATTGTAGAATGAGTATGAGGATCCAAGGTGGGGGGAAAGGGTGGAAGCAGAGGGATGAGGATGTTCAGGGGGAGGAGGGATTAATCATGGCCTTGTACAATTTGATGAGTGGGATGGTGAGGAAAATTGAAAGAATCTGTTCTCTAAAACAATGTTATTAGAATTTTGTAAATAAACTAGTCTAAAATTAAAAGAAATTATTTTCCTCACATAAACTATTTAATTTTAAAAAAATGGTTATCTTGAGGAGCCAGAGCATTCAGAGTCTGGTGGGTGGTTGAAAATCATAGCAGATAACAGAAAAATGAGATGAAGTTCATTGAAGCTGTTTTTGGTATGTGAGGCTATCTGGAAAGATTATTTGGAGGAAAAACCATGATGGATTTGGTTTTGTGGGTTTTTTAAAGTAGTTCTATAAATTTACATAAACTGGTGGATCTGTCATAGATTATAGTCCATATAGAGTTGTGATGGTAACTCATAGGAGTGTGAATGCAGTCATATCTTCATGGAATTAAAAGGAGTAATCTCCTCCCCTGTCATTTTCATCCTCAGATTCTCCTTGGAAGGGAAGATATGATTTGGGTTCCAACTTCCTGGCAGTGAATAAGAGTGAGTATGCTATCATTGGAGAAAATGTATACTGAGATTATAACTACTAAAACCATGAAGCACAATCTGTGGTTTTTCAATTATATAATACTATAATGTGTGTGTGTATGTGACCAATATTATTTTCTTTTTTAGACTGGTACAATCACAGGCAATAGTTGTTGCAATATACAGATCAGTGAAGTTATTGAGGAGAAATTAATATTTACAAATGGGAAAAAAGGCATAGGAAACAAAATGATACATTTTGTCTGTGCAAAGAGGACAAGATATTTTGGTGAGTGAGCAAGGGTTTAGGAGGCGTTGAAGTAAAAGATAAATAATGTTTTATGAAGTTGAAATAAACTAGCAAAATTAAAGGAAAAACTACTGTCATGGCTGACTCCCACTTTAGAACAAAGCAGTTAAAAAAAAAAAACTTTCAAAATTTCGAATTCAAAAGTAAAACATGGATTCCCTACTGTGAGATAAATAAGAATACATTGTCTTTCACTTCTGTAAGCTTCTTTTTGATAAAACTTCTACCAAGCTGAAAGTGTACGACTTTCGAAGATTTTGAAAATATGTAACCTATCATCTTTCCCAGCATAAAGGATTTTTTTTTCAATGAGTTTACCTTGGAATCAGCATAAACTCTGTACACATCACAGTGTCATGTGGTTTTTCTTGTATCAGCCTAAGAAACAAAATATTTTATAAAATGATAACAGCCAGGGATAAATTATTTTGTCAGATATCACCCAAAATTGATCTTTGAAGATGCAACTTTTGCTATTTGCAGATAGAGTGTTTAATATTTACTCAGTGATTTTTTTAAAAAAATTCAAGTGCCTACTGGGTCATTACAACAATAGTTAACTTAAAACGGAAAAATATGTAATTATGGCAAAAGCTGACAGCTCTTTCTCTTAGTCCTACACAGCTGGCTGGGTGAGCAGAAGTAGCCCTCTCTTGCATCAATTTAAAGTTGATTTCAATCAGCATTGATTTCCCAGTTTGGACCATTAACTATGTAAGTTGATTTTTGAGAAATAAAATATGATGGATGTAAAAATTAGTGTAAGTAAATGATAGAAAAACAAGAAGAAATCAAGCGTTCTAAAGTAAATAAACCCATTTACGACTTTTTTTGCTGGGTATCTTTGAGGAAAAAAAAAAAACCCCAACACACAACACTTTAGCAGTTTCAGTCATCATTCTTTCCTCTACAGTGTCTGAATCTAAGGAATTTCAAATGCTGTATATCTTATCATTTTTAAGTGTACTAGCAAAAAAAAGGTTTACCCTAGCAATATTTCTCAAGTTAATGTAATGAGAGCGACGCTACCAAGCCAAAGGTGGGTGACTCTCATCAGCGGCCCTAAGGGCTGTTTTTCATTGTTTTTGTTCAAACATTCTTCTAGGTCATATAGCCCTGGTGTGTTCACTTGTGTACAGAGGTAACTTGTGGTCTTTGTAAAGCTGAACACTGGGACACTGATGTATCAAATGCGATAACGGTTACGCATGGTGAACAGTGTTTGGTAGTGCTCCCCAGTTGAAACAAGCTTGAAAGCAGGAGCAGCATCCACTTCCACAATAGCTTGCCTCCGGAAACCCTATGAACCTGGAGAGAGGATGAAAGTCACGCAAGTAAGTGTGAAGGACTTTCATTCATAGGGTCACTATGAATCACCTACGACTCGATAGTACAACAACAATAATGTAAGCCCTATATACTCAGGAAAGTATGAAGAGCACAGTGGTCTAAACCAATTGAATTGTCTCATCAACATATTGATTTAGGGAAAAGTTAGATTTTGGGGGATCAAAGATATTTTATTTACTTTAACACAGTTCTTTGATTCTCCTAATAATCTATAATCTATAGCCTTTACCAAGGCAGTAAAGTTTCATATTTTCTTATAGAGTTATTGCTTTCTTCAAATCATGTAGCTGAAAATTATTAGAGACTTTTGAAACATATCATCCTGGTATTTGCAACAAATAACAGCAAAAGATGAACTGGAAAAAAATGAGTTTGATGCTAGTCGTGATTTCTGTGTGGTAGATTTCTACTCATAATGATCTCATGTATAATAGACTGAAACACAGCCCAGTTTGATGCCATCTTCATGATGGTTGCTACAACTAAGCAGAGTGTTTGGACCAATATTTTGAATATAGAGTTGCTTGAGGAAGACTTGTAAGATTATATATCCACATATATGGTTATTATATTTTGGCCACATTGCAAATCAATTTATAAAATTACTAGGAAAAAAAGTCCTAAGTAACAAGAAGTCAAAAATTGATTGAAAAATTAGACACAGTGAAAAATTCTAATGTTAAAAGAGATTGTTTTAGATGTCAATCTTCATACTTTACATGAATGGAAAACTATACTGTTATGTTGTTGTTGTTATGTACCTTAGAGTCAGAAACAACCCACAGCTGACCCTCTGGTGGATTTTCAGGGGCAGTTAATAGTATAGGACTAGATTGCCCATCCTTCTCCCATGGAGCAGCTAGTGGCCTCAAACTACATGCTTTTGGGGTTGCACTATAGCTTCTTGCCACTACGCCTCCCGAGCTCCCTTTACTATTATACACTAAAAATAATTAACCTAGTATTTCTTATCTCTTCTTCCATACAAGAGCTTAAGAGTTAGTACTTTACAATAAGACCTTTCTAGTATTATATCCCTGGTGTTGTTGTTGTTGTTATGTGCCGTCGAGTCGTTTGCGACTCATAGCAACCCTATGTACAACAGCCCTAAACCCTGCCCTATCCTGTGCCAATCTCATTGCCTCTTACACACCCATCCCGATTAACCCAGTCACTGAATCAGTCCACCTCATAGAGGGTCTTCCCCTCCTGCGCTGTCCCTCCACTCTGCCCAGCCTGATGTCCCTCTCCAAAGACCTGTCTCTCCTTACAACATGTCCAAAGTATGTCAGGCAAAGCCCCAGAATTCTTGCCTCCAAGGAGCAGCCTGGTTTAACCCTCTCTAGGATGAATCTATTTGTTTTCTTGGCAGTCCATGGTACATTCAGTACTCATCTCCAGCACCACAGCTCAAAGGCGTCAATTCTCCTTCTGTCCTCCCTAGTCATTGTCCAACTCTCTGATGCATAACAAGTGATTGCAAAAACCATGGCCTGTATCAGGCGCACCTTAGTGAGAGAGACACCATTGCTCCTGAGGTACTTTAGAGAGGTCCCTAACCACAGACTTTCCCATTGCAATACATTTTTTGATTTCTTGGCTACTGGTGCCAAGAGTGTTGACCGTGCAGCCAAGCAAACTGAAGCTGTAAACAATCTCAAACTCTTCACCATCCATCCTGATGCTACCGATTGGTCCAGTGGTGAGAATTTTTGTCTTCTTGACACTGAGCCTCCGTCCATATTGAAGGCTGCAGCCCTTGACCCTCTGCAGTAAGTGCATGAGGTCCTCCTCAGTTTCAGCGAGCAGGGTTGTCTCATCTGTATAAGGCAGATTGTTGTTAGATCGTCCACCAATCCTAATGCCACACTTTTCCTCATAGAGCCCAGCCTCTCGGATAATCTGCTCTGCATACAGGTTGAAAAGGTATGGAGACAGGACACACCCCTGGCATACACTTTTCCCAATTTTGAACCATGCAGTGTTGCCCTGCTCTGTTCTGACTACTGCCTCTTGGTCCCGGAGGTATCCCTGGGTACTGCGTGGTTTTTTTATGTCCTTTTGTATATTTTCCTCAGTTTATTAGAGAAGATTCTTTATTTCCCATAGTAAGTTTCTATTCTTTTTAGGCTGTTTATACTCTTCTGACCAACACATGTCTTAATTGTTGTTGTTGTTGTTGTTGTTAAGTGCCGTCAAGTTGTAGACGACTTATACAGACCCTATAAACGAAAGACCTGGACACTCATATAACTTTCATAGTTTCTCTAAGTTCATAGAGTTTCTGGAGGAAAGCTATTTCAGAAGTGGATGCCACTCCTGCTTCCAAACCTATTTTAATCTGGGAGCTCCATCAAATACTGTCCACCGTGAGTAACCATTATCAAATTATCAGTGTTTAACATCACAGCAACAACAAGTAACCTCAATGTTTCATTTAAACCATACATTAAACTTTATGTTCCATAATTATGACACATTTTATCTTTTATATTATGGCTTAAGAAATACAATCTTGAATTGCATAGAATAAATGTAAGGTTTTGGAATACGTATCTGTAGATTTTCATTGAATGTTCTTAATATGGATTTTAAAGTTGGAATAAAAATCTTTAGTGGAGCAAACTCAGAGGATGGCAAAATGAGGCACACTTTTTGTTCTGTTGTAGCCACTAACAGCTAGTCTACTTAAAGGCAATAACATAATAACTGAGATTTATAGAGAAAAAGAAAATAACATGTTTTCCATATCTGAGCTTATCTCTTTTATAAGGCCTCTAAGAATACTGTATTGTAGGATGCATCTTAGTCATTTTAATAATATTTTGTTTGAAGTAGTCTTATTTCAAATTAATTATGTCTATTGGGTGCTTTGATATGTAGTCAATCTTTCAGAGCTTTATTCCCTTTCACTTTTCTTTTTTTTTTTTTCTATAATTATATTTTATTAATTTTCATAAACATTTACAGAGATTTTGGGCTTCCACTCATTCATTGCTGCACCATTCTCTCCACCCTCCTCCCAGTTTGTTCTTGTCCAAATGCC
>NW_006400237.1:192366-204295 GCF_000299155.1 Elephantulus edwardii | reverse complement strand
GGGATGGGTGTGTCAGAAGCAGTGCGGTTGGCGCAGGATAGAGCAGGGTTTAGGGCTGTTGTGCATAGGGTCGCTATGAGTCGGAAATGACGGCACATAACAACAACAAGTCACATACTAAAGTATGTAAGGTGAAGTTTCATCATCTTTGTTTCCAAAGAGCATTCTTGCTGTACCTTTCTCCAAGACATATTTGTTTGTTCTTTTGGAAGTCCATGAAATGTTCAGCACTTCTCTTTATCACCACTGCTCAAAGATGTCAACTCTTCTTCTGTCAACTTTATTCATTGTCCAGCTCTCAGATGCATAGCAAGTGACTGACTGGAAATGTCATGATCTGAAATGTCCTCAAACTGACATCCTTACTCCTCAAGAATTTGGGGAGGTTTCTAAATTAAGACTTTCCCAGTACTATAATTAAATAAACACAATAGACCCTCTTATTCTAAAAGTATGGGAAAAGAGGCACTAAAAAATATAAAGTGTTTATATAAAATGTAAAATCTAATTGAGCACAAGGAATAGCACCTCCTAGCAACATGTCCAAAATATGTAAGGTGAAGTCTCATCATTCTTGCCTCCTAAAAGCACTTTGGTTGCACTCTCTCCAGGACATACCTATTCTCTTGGCCACCCATGGGATGTTAAGTGCTCTTATCTAACACCATAGCCCAAAGGAGTCAGTTCTCCTTCTGTCATCCTTAGTCATAACAAGTAATTGAAAAAACTATGGCCTAAATCAGACAAATCCTCAAACTGACATCATCACTATTGTTGTTGTTAGGTGCCATAGAGTCAAGTAGGACTCATACCAACCCTATGAACAAAAGATCTGAAACTTTTTCTATCCTGCGCAATTCTCACATTTTCTAACACGCAAGAGCCCATTGCCACAATTACTGTGTCAAACCAATTAGTTGAGGATCTTCCTCCACTTTGTCGACCCTCTACACTTCCCAGCATCATGTCCTTCTCCAAGGAACAGCCATTCCTAACAATATGCCCAAAGTATGTGAGATGGAACCTCATCATTTTTGCCTCCAAAGAGCACTCCTGCTGCACAACTCCAAGACATATCTCTTGGCCGTCTATGGGATGTTACGTGCCCTTTTCCAACACCACAGCTTAAAAACATTAATTCTTCTTGTCATCCTTACTCCTTGTCTAGCTCTCAGATACACAGTAAGTAATCAGAAAAGTCATGGCCTGAATCAGACACACCTTAGTCTTTAATCTGATATCATCACTTCTTAATAATTTGGAGAGGCCCCTACCTGCAGATTTTCCCAGTTCAATGTGTCTCCTTATTTCCTGACTGCTATTACCAAGGGTATCAATTGTGAATTCAGGCTAGATGAAGCTGTTTACAGTTTCAATGTCCGTCTCATCCAACATGACTCTATCTGTTCAGTGGTAAGAATTTTTGTTTTCTTGACAATCCCTTCAAGTCTTTACTTTCAGCAAGCAAGGTTGTGTTATGTGCATAGCCTAGGTTATTGATGAGTAATCCTGACACTACACTTCTCCCCATAGAGTCTAGTTTCTCGGATTATTTGCTCAGCATACAGATTGAATAATTAATTATATGCAGAGAATACAACCCTGACACACTCCCTTCCCAATATCAAACCTGACAATGTCTGTCGGCTCCATTTGCACAGCAGCCTCCTGGTCCAGGTATATTGTCAACATGAACAAAATCAGGTGTTCTGGAATTCCCATTCTTCTAAGTGTCATCCATAACTTGTTATGAACCAGATAGTCAAATGCCTTTGCATAGTCAATAAAGCACAAATGGACATTCTTCTGGTATTCATTACTTTTAGCCAGGATCCATCTGACATCAGCAATGATATCCCTGGTGTCATGGCCTCTTCTAAATCCTGCTTGAACTTCTGGAAGTTCCCTAGCTGTGTAGTGTTCCAGACGTTTTTGAATGATCTTCTGCAGTATTTTGCTTACATGTGATATCAATGACATTGTTCAATACTTTCTACCATCAGTTGAATCACCTTTCTTAGAAATGAGAACAAATATTCATCTCTTTCAATCTATTGGCCAAACAGCTGTTCTCCAAATTTCCTAGACATGTGATGGTGGGAATGGTGAAGGGTCAGCGAAGAAACGGAAAAACTTCAACCAGATAGATTGACACAGTGACTGCTGCAATAGGTTCTTGTGTGTCAGAAAGTGTGAGGATGGCAGAGGACAGAAGAGGGTTCAGATCTTTTGTTTATAAGGTTTCTATGAGCTGTACTTGACTCAACAGCACCCAGCAACAACAACAACAACCATAGAACAGAGGTGGATAATTTCTTAATTAGGACTTAGTCTTAAAATCTAAGGTGTTGGATCCATCTTGATGATTTTTATTCTACAGCTTGAGTTGTGTTTATTTCTTTTTCCCCTAAAACTGGCCAGTTCTTCCACCTGGATATTTTTCTGATCATCATTTTTGTTCATAGTAGTTCAAGGATTCAGTAGATGATTTTTGTTTTATTCTCTCTGTTTTCTTAATCTGAGATTATTGTGTTTCTGCCAATATTGTTGTTATTTTTGTTATATGTCATCAAGTCACTTGACACATCACAACACTATGTACAACACCTCTGAACTCTGCTTTGTAATAAGCCAACCGTATATTCTCTGACACACTTACCCCCATTACCCCAGTCAATGAGTCAATCCATTTCACTAAGAGTCTGCCTCTCTTGTGCTATCCCTCTAAACCTCCCAAGCATGATGTCTCTCTCCAAGGACTGGCCCCTCTTTGCAATATACCCAAAGTAAGTCAGAAAAAGCTTCAGGATCCTTGGCTTCTAGGAACAGCTGGGTTTCACCGTCTCTAGGACAAACCTTGGTGACAGTAATGAAGCTGGAGATAGAATGATAGATTTATTTTCACAGTCAACAACTTATTCATTGCAAATAAATTTTATAAGAAACATAAACACAGGCTACACATATGGATTTCACCTGATAATATGAATAGGAATAAGATCTATTACATCTGTGGAAAGAATCACTAGAGAAGCTCAATATCAGCTGTGAACACTGGGCCAGGTGCTGCTTGTGGAACAGACCACTAATTACTCATATGCAAATTCAAACTGAATCTAAGGAACGTTAAATCAATTCCATGGTAGTTAAAATTTGACCTTGAGTCTATTCCACCTGAGTTTCAAAACCATCTCAGGAACGAGTTTGAGGCTTTGAGCATTAATGAATGAAGAACAGATGAGCTGTGGGAAGAAGTCAAGAATATCATCCATGAAGAATGCAAAAGGTTATTACTAAGAGGAGGAATACCAAGATGGCTATCAGAGGAGACTTGGAATATTACTGTAGAGTGCTGAGAAGCCAAAGTAAAGGGAAGAAATCAAGATATTAAGGAGATGAACAGATGATTTCAAAAGGTAGCACAGGAAGACAAAGTAAAGTATTATAATGAAATGTGCAAAGAGCAGGAGTCAGCAAATAAAAGGGGCCCAAAACTCAATTACCATTTCTTTTTTAAAATTAATTTTAATGAAAGTTTACAACAACTTAGTGTTTCCAGTCATTCATTGTTTCATTTTTCTCCCTACTCAACCCTGCACCCAATTCATTCTTCTCTTTGAAAAGAAAAAGAAAAAATCTTTCATTGTTCTGCAATCCCTCCCCTCCCAAGTCCACTTCACTATGCAGCCTTCACTCTGGACTTCTGTAATGACAAGAACACCCATTCATATGTCTCTCTTAAACAGTTCTCTCCCTCATCAGTTTCAATGAAGTATACATTATTCCTCCCCTCCTTTTCTGTCTTTCCTCAACCCAAATTTCAGTCCCGTTTTACAACAGTGGCCCTATGCACACCTCACTCCATACACAGAAACCAATTCAAAGTGGATTATGGACCTAGTACTAAAACCAAATAAACTTCATTAAAGAAAAGCTTGGAAGAACTCTAGAAGTCCTAATCCACAACATAAACAGTCTTCCAAGCATCTTGGAAAATCTACAATCAGGAAAAGATAAAACAGATGATTGGACCTTCTAAGAATTAAATCCCTATGCACATCCAAAAACTTCTCCAACAGGGTAAAAGGGAAGCCAAAGATTAGTGAAAAATATTTGGCAATAACATATCTGACAAGGGACTTATATCTAGAATTTATAAAATACCCAAGCACCACAACAAGATAAAAGTAAATAACCCAATTGAAAAATGGGCAAAGGATGTGAACAGACACTTCACAAAAGAAGGCATTCAGATACCCAACAAACACATGAAGAAATGTTCAAAATCCCTAGCTCTAAGAAAGATGCATCAAAACAACTATGAGATATCATCTCACGCTAATACGAATAGCAAAATTTAACAGAACAGCAAAGAGCAAATTCTGGCAAGGTTGTGGCGAAACTGGAACTCTTATTCACTGTTGGTGGAAGTGTAAAATGGTACAACCACTATGGAAAGCTCTATGGCACTTTCTCAAAAAGTTGCAAATAGAAATACCATTTAATTCAGCAATTCCCCTACGGGGAATTTACCCTAAAGAAACCATAACTGCCACCCAAGCAGATATATGCATATCCATACTTATTGCGGCTTTGTTCACAATCACAAAGAGCTGGAAACAACCCTAGTGCCCATCAATAAACAAATGAATAGAGAAGCTTTAGTATACAGTATATTCACACAATGGAATACTATGTAGCATTAAAAAACAAGGAACTCGTGAAATATTATGCAAAACAAATGACCCTGGAGAACATTATGCTGAGTGAAATATCTCAGTCACAAAAGGACAAATATTACATTGATCAGCATGTCTTAAGTTGAAAGAACTGAAGAACAAATTCAAGCTTCGAGTTGCAATACTTAAGGATGCTTTGGGAAGAATATTAAATGATCCAGAAAGATTAAAAAAGAAGATGGAAAGAATATACATAGTGATTGTATCAAAAGGAATTGACAGACACAGAAAAATTTCATGAAACAGCTTATAAGCAAGAGCCTGTGTAGATGAAGAAAGAAGTTTCAAGCTTCTCTGAAAGAATTGGCAAAAAACAAGGCCCAAGGAATTTATGGCATACCAATTAACATATTTTAACAAATAGATGCTGCCCTGGATCAAATAGATTCTGCCCTGGATGTGCTCACCAAGTTGTGCCAAAAAATCTGGAGGCCAACCACCTGGTCATCTAACTGGAGGAGTTCTATACTTGTTCCCACACCAAAGAAAGGTGACCTGACAGAGTGAGGAAATAAACAAATAATATCCTTGTTATCACATGCAAGCAAGATTCTGCTGAAAATTATACAAAAATGACTGGAACAGAACATCAACAGAGAACTGCTTGAAGCACAGGCTGGGTTTGAAAGAGGCCATAACACTAGTGATAGTATAGCTAATGTAAAATTTATCTTGGCTGAAAGCAGAGAGTACCAAAGGAATGTCTGTTTCATTGACTGAAAAGGCATTTGACTGTGTGGGCCACTACACACTGTGGCTCATTCTGAGAAGAAGGGGAATTTCAGAACACTTGATTGTGCTTATGCAAAACCTATACTTGGACCAGGAGGCATTTGTCAGAACAGAGCATGGAAACACTTCATGGTTCAAAATTAGAAAGGGTGTAAGCCAGGGATGTGTCCTGTCTCCATAGCTTTAAATCTATGTGCAGAACTCATTTTCTGGGAGGCTGGGCTTTATGAGAAGAAATGTGGCATCAGGAATGGAGGAAAACTCATTTAAAAATCTGCATTATGCAGATGACAAAACCCTGCTTGCTGAAACTGAGGAGAACCTGAAGCACTTGCTGCAGAAGGTCAAGGACTGAAGTCTTCAATATGGATTGAAGCTCAACATGAAAGAAAACAAAGATTCTAACCACTAGACCAATTGACAGCACCATAATAGAAAGTGAAGAGATTGATATTGATAATAGCTTCAGTTTGCTTGGCTCCATAATCACTGCTCTTGGTAATCAGCAGCCAGGAAATTAAAAGATAAATTGCATTGGGTAAGTCCGTTGTCAGAGACCTCTCCTGAATAACAACGATATCAATCTGGAGACTAAGGTGTGCCTGATTCAGGCCATGGTCTTTCCAATTATTTGCTATACATCAGAAAGCTGGACAATGACTAGGGATGACAGAAGGAGAATTGATGCTTTGGGGCTGTGGTGCTAGAGAAGAATACTGAATATACCATGAACTTCTAGGAGAACAAACAAGTTCATTATAGAGAGGGTGAAACCAAGCTTCTTCTTGGAGGCAAGGATTCTGAATGAAGCTTTTTCTGACCTACTTTGGATATGTTGCAAGGAAGGATTATTGCTTGGAAAGGGATGCCATGCCTGGGAGGATGGAGGGACAGCACAGGAGAGGAAGGCCTTTAATTAGATGGATCCCTTCAATGACTAGGGTAATGAGGGGAGGTGTGTCAGAAATAATAAGACTGGGTGGGACAGGATAGAGCAGCGTTTAGGGCTTTTGTACATAGTGTCACTATGAGTCACTGGTGACTCAAAGGCACATAGCAACAACAACAGGGCAAACCTATTTGTTCTAGCAGTCCATCCATCCATAGTATATTCAATACTCTTTTTGCAACACCACCACTCGAGGGCATCAAATCTCCTATCATTCCTAGTTATTTTAAAGCTTTCTGTTGCATAGCAAGTAATTGTAAAAACCATGACCTAGATCAGGCACACCTTAGTCATCGTACTCACATCATTGCTCTTCAGTACTCTGGAGATGTTCCTGAGAGCAGACTTTTACAACTGAATTCATTATTTTTATTTCTACCAATATATATTATTAAAAGTTCTGTTGGTTTTCTGTTTTAATAATATTCACTCAATTAGACCAATAATATTAAAAATCTAGTCAAGATGATTGTACCTTTGATTGTTTTTATCTTTGATTTCTTGGAGTTCAGAGGGAAAAATATCCTCAGAATTATTATTAACCCTTTTATTTGATACACAGAATCAATGACATGACATTAAGGTCCTTCAAGAAACCCCTCATAGATTAAATGACTACAAATCTATCTATTTTCATCTTAACAGGTAAAGTTATGCGTTTAGCTCTTTGTTCGAAGACTGTCTTTCTGTGCACTCAATGTGATCTCTGTCCAGAGCCATCCATATAATGTAAATTGTAAAATAATTTATTAACTAAAAATTGACTGTGGGAAACAAATAGCTTTCCTATCAATCTCTGAAATCTTAACTCCTTTCAATTTTATTTTAAAGTAATTTATTCAACTTGTCTCTTTTTTACCTTGTTTTAATATGAACCCACAGAAAAAAACCAGATAGCAACTTTATATCCTTCTAGGATTTCCTTGGAAGACAAACAAAGTATTATAAGTAAATGGCAAACTACATTGAACTGGAATCTGAAAACTGAAAAGGGTAAACTTGTTTGGCATTTCTTATTGAAAAAACTGAAGAATAAATTCACACCTCAAGTCATAATATTTAAAGACACTATGGCCAGAGTATTGAATGATTCTGGAAGCATCAAAAGAACAAGGAAGTAGAACATAAAGTCACTGTATTAAAAAGTATTCCTGGCACAGAAGAATTTCAAGAAACAACATGTGATCAAGAGGTAATGATGATGAAGTAATTTAAAGCTGCTCTGATGAAACTGGTTAAAAAGAAGATGTCAGGTATTGATGGAATACCATTTGACATGTTTTAACAAACAGATGCAGCCCTGAATGATGCTCATCAGGTGTTACCAAGAAATGTGGAAGATAACTCTCTGGACAAGTGACTGAAAGAGATTCATATTTATTTCAATTCTCTAAATAAAGGTGATATAACAGATTATAGAAATTATTGAAAATATCACATGGAAACAAAATTCTACATTAGATTATAAAAAATGACTGGAACATTAAAAGAAACGCAAGAAGTACAAGCTGGGTTTAGAAAAGATCGTGGTACAAGAGACAACATTGCTAATGTAGAAAGATCTTGGCTGAAAGCAAAAAGTATCAGAAGAATGTCTATTTTTTTCATTGATGATGAAAAGGCATCTGACTGGATCACTAACATTGAGAAGAATGTGAATCACAGAACATTTAATTGTACTCATGTGAAAGCTATGCACAGACCAAAAGCAGTTGTAAGAGCAGAGACCCAAGGGGACAAGGGGTTTGAGTAGAAAGGTTCAGATGGGTAGGAGCAAAATCACAGGATTGCTCAATGTGAGAAGTAAAGGGAGGGGGTAAAGGAAATGAGAAAAATCTGCTGGGGACCTAAAAAGACAGGGTAATGATGGTCATAGTGCAATGGTGATTAATTTTATGATACATAATTCATGGGAACAACCTTGCTTACTGAAAGTGAGGAGAACTTGAAGCACTTGTTGCAGAAGATCAAGAAATAAAGCTTTCACTATGGATTGCATCTCACTCTCAAGAAGACAATGATTCTTAACCACTGGATCAACAGACAAGTATCATGATAGATGGAGAGGAGACTTAAACTGTTAATGGATTCATCTTCATTGGATGTATAATTAACACCTTTGAAACTAGAGGTCAGGAAATAAGGAGATGCATTGCACTGGGAAAATCTGCACTTAGGGCCTTTTCCAAATTATTAAGGAGTAATGATGTCAGTATGAGGACTAAAATGTGTTTGATTCAGGCCATGGTCTTTCCAATTATTTGCTATGTATCTGAGAGCTGGACAATGAATAAAGAGCACAGGAAAAAAACCTGATGCCTTTGAGCTGTTGTGTTGGAAAAGTACACTGAACATCCGATGGACAGCCAAGACATAAGTCTTGGAGAGGGTGTAGCCAGAATGTTCTTTGGAGGCAAGAATGATGAGGCTTCTCTTCACATATTTTGGGGATGTTGTTAGAAGGGGCTATTCCTTGGAGAAGGACATGATGCTGAGAAGGTTGGAGGATCAGCAAAGAAAAGGAAGACACTCAACTAGGTGGACTGACACCATGACAGCTGCAATGGGCTCTTTTGTGTCAGGAAGCATGAGGCTAGAGCAAGATAGTACAGGTTTCAGATACTTTGTTCATAGAGTTACTATCAGTCCATTCGAGAGCACCTAACACCACCAAGAACAATGCATAGAAATGATTGTATGTAACACAATGTTAATAAAGAATAGTGTGAAACATAATACATACAAACTTTGTAAGCAAACCAACATAAAACAATTAGAAAACAAAATGACAAATTGCCTTAGGCAAGTTTTCTGTCAGAAACCTCTCCAGAGTACAGAAGAATGATGATGTCAGTCTAGAGGTTAAGGTGTCCTGATCCAGTCCATGGTCTTCACAATTACCTGTTGTGCATCAGAGAGTTGGACATTGACTAAGGATGATAGAAGAAGAATCAAAGATTTTGAGCTGTGGTTCTGGAGAAGATCATTCAGCACACCATAGATTGCCAAGAGAACAAACTGTTCTGCAGATGCTGAAATCATTTGTTTCTGGAAGGCAAGGATTTTGAAGCTCTAGCTCACATACTTTGGGCATGTTGCCAGAAGGAGCGAGTCCTTGGAGAAGGACATCATCCTTGGAAGTGTGGAAACCAGTACAGGAGAGGAAGATCATGAATGAGATGGAATGGCACAGTAAGTAGAATAATTAATAGAAAACTGTGTTAGAGACAATGAGATTGGTTCAAGATAGAGCAAGGCTCATGCCTATTGTTCATAGAGTCCTCATGAGTCACAGTCTTCTCAATGGTACATAACAAAAACAAGAGTATCTGGTATATTTAACTTATATCACATGTAGGGAGGTCTTTTGGCATTGTGTGCAGAGAATTTTGCTAGTAACCAAAAGATCACACACAGCACACTAGCAGCTTGAATCAATCAAATGTTCCAAGAGATAAAGATGGAATGTCTTTGGATTTAAAGCCTTAGAAACACAAGATAGGGATACATATGTCACCTCCAACTTGTGTTTGGTTTGCTTTTTTGTTGTTGTTGTTGTTGTTTTCATTTTTTATGTCAACAATGTGATAATAGTGATAAAACATTTCTCCCTTTCACAAAAAGTCCCCTTTTATTGCCATCTGTCAAAAAAAGTTTTCTCACATTCCTTTTTCCTATGACCAGCATCTTTGTAAATAATTAAGGCACTTTGCTGATATTTGTTAGACTCTTATTAACACTATCCTCAATATCCCTCTTTTCTCCTTATTGATTGCAAAGCTACTCTTGCCTCTTTTAGAAGTTTTATGACACAACACTCAACTTCTATACCAAGATACACTCCAATAACTTCTTTTTTAAAACAAATAAATTGCACATTTGATGCTTAAAGGAATTACATTTCCTTTTGCTCACAAACTTTTATAATTTCAAAAAGGTAAAAATAATCAAAGCAAGTGCATCAAGAGGCTAGGTTATTTCTGATTCATTTAACATCAAGTAAGGTGCTCTATAACTGGATGTTCAAATAATTTGAAATTTAATTCATTCACATATATATTTGTTGACACCATTAATAGATAATATTTTATACAGATAGACTATGCATATGGCTTGTGTAACACAGTTATTGGTGGTGTGTTGAATTGACTCTGAATCATAGTGACTCTATGTATAACATATCTGAACCCCACTCTATCTTGTGCCAATTTCATTGTGTGTGACACACAGCTATCACCATTACCCCAGTCACTGAGTCAAGCCATCTAATCCAGGGTCTTCCTTTCTTGTGTTGTCCTTCCACCCTTCCACACGTGATGTCCCCTTCCACGGACTGGCCCCTCTTTTCAGTATGCCCAAACTATGTCAGAGAGCTTCTAAATCCTTGCCTCCAAGACGTAGCCTGGTTTCACCCTATCCAGGGTGGACCTGTTTTTTTCTCTTAGAATACATTGTATATTCAGTACTCGTCTCTAGCATCACAAATCAGAGGCATCAATCCTTTTTCATTCATCTTTAGTAATTGTCCAGCTCTCTGATTCAAATAATTATGAAGACTATGGCCTGAATTAGGTATACTTTAGTCTCTAGATTGACACTGCTGCTTTTCAGTACTTTTGAGAGGTCCCTGACAGCATATTTTCCCAATGCAATTCATCTTTTGATTGCCTGGTCTGATATCAAGAGTATTGATTGTGGAGCCAAGCAAGCTGAACCTGTTAACAATCTCAATCTCTTCATCATCTTTCATGATGCTGCCAATTAGCCCAGTGGTGAGAATCTTTATCTTCTTGATGTTGCACTTCAATCCATATTGAAGGCTGTAATGCTTGACCTTCTGCAACAAATGTCTCAGATCCTCCTCAGTTTGAGGAAGCAAGATTGTGTCATCTGCATAACAGGTTGTTAATGAGTCTTCCTCTAACCGTGATGCCATACTCTTCCTCATAAAGCCCAGGCTCTTGAACGATCTGCTCTGCATATAGATTAAAAATATATGGAGATAGGATCCATACTTGATACACATCTTTCCTGATTTTGAATCATGTAGTGGTTCTTTGTTCTGTTTTGATTACTACATTTTGGCCCAAGTCTAGCTTTCTCATGAACACAAGAAAGTGTTCTGGAATTCCCATTCTATTCAAGGTTAGCTATAGTTTATTGTGATCCACACAATCAAGTATTTTTGCATACTCAAGTAAACACATTAAACAAGATAGACATTCCTCTAGTACTCATTGCTTTCAGCCAAGATCCATCAGAAGATATTGATAATGTCTCTGGTTCCACAGCCTCTTTTAACCACAGCTTATATTTCTGGTAGAAATACCAGAATTGTCAGTTCCTTCAACTTAAAAATACGCCGAGTGAGTCCAGCAATTTTTGTTTGTCTACTCCAGTTCCTGGCAAATTACAATCCCAGAACACTTGATCGTTCTAATGCGAAACTTATACTTGGACCAGGAGGCAGTCGTCAGAACAGAGCAAGGGAACACTGCATGTTTCAAAA
>NW_006400237.1:181801-183601 GCF_000299155.1 Elephantulus edwardii | reverse complement strand
TAATTCATCACATCAACAAGGCAAAGAACAAGAACCATATGGTCCTATCAATTGATGCAGAAAAAGCCTTTGATAAAATCCAACACCCTTTCATAATTCTAAGTTCTGATTTCTCAGTAGAAACCATGTGAGCAAGAAGACAATGGGATGACATACACAGAAAGTTGAAAGAAAACAATTCCAAACCAAGGTTCCTGTACCCAGCAAAGCTGTTCCTCAGACATGAAAGAGAAATTAGATTCTTTGCAGCAAAGAAGGAAATTAAGCAACTTGTATAAGCAAGGCTAAATCTACAGGAACTTTTAAAGGAAGTCCTTCCTAGAGAGGCACGAAGGAAAGTGGATGGATCTTGGTAACTAGAAACAACAATAACAACAACAACAAAAAAAGAAACACAGCAAAAGGGTAATGATAAAACCAAGCTTGCCATTAATCATACTTACTGTGAGTGGGTGCTCACTTCAGCAGCACATATACTAAAATTGAAAATATACAAAGATTATCATGGCCCCTGTGCAAAGAGCAGTATAATAACTAAGGATGAGAAAACAAGAATTGATGCCTTTGAGTTTTGGTGCTGGAGAAGACCCTTGAACATACCATGGAACACAAAGGAAACAAATAAGTCTGTCTTGAAGAGGATGAAACCAAGTTTCTCCATAGAGGTTAGAATTTTGAAGCTCCATCTTACATATTTTGGGCATGTGGCCAGGAGGAACCTGTCTTTGGAGAGGGACACCATGCTTGGAACGGTGGACAGACAGAGCAGGAGAGGAAGATCCTGGATGAGATGGATTGATACAGTAACTGGGGCAATGAGGGTAGGTGTGTCAAAATCTGTGAGACTGGATCAGGACAGAGCTGTTTTACATAGGATCACTATGAATCACAGACGGCATGATGGCACAAAACAACAACAACAATGTGAATGGACTAAATGAAACAATCAAGAGAAAAAGAGTACCAGAATGGATTTTTTAATTTTTTTTATAAAATTTATTGTCTACAAGAGGGAAAAGTAAGAAATGAAGAGAAAAATAGCCTCAAAATCCATAGCTGGAAAAAATTACACCAAACAAATGGCACACACCAAAAAGCTGAATTGGTAATACTAATGGATGATAAAATTGACTTCAGGATGAAAATAGCCACAAAAAGATAAAGAGGGGCACTATATAATGATTACTGGAACAGTAGATGAAGAAGATAGAACATTGATCAACATGTATTCTCCAAATGACAGACATGCATAATACATAAACAATGATTAACAGAATTCAAGACACAAATAGATAGCACTGCAATAATGGTAGAATTTAATATTATTCTCACCAAAGTATGTTGTTATTAGGTGTTGTTGAGTCGAGTAAGACTCATAGAGACCTTATAAATAAAATATCGGAATCCTGTTCTATTTTGTGTCATCCTCACACTTCCTGATACACAAGACCCTATTGCAAGAATCACTGCATTTATCCACCTGCGTGAGCATCTTCCTTTCCTTTGCCAACCCTCCACCCTTCTCAGCATCATGTCCTTCTCCAAGGAATAACCCTTCCTAGTAACATGCCCCTATACTCTCTGCTTTCAGCCAAGATCCATTGACGTTTGGTATACCAATTGACATATTGCAGTTAACAGAAGCTGCCCTGGACGTGCTCACCAAGTTGTGCCAAGAAATCTGGAGAACGACCACTTGGCCAACGGACTGGAAGAGATCGATATTTGTTCCTATCCCAAAGAAAGGTGACCCAACAGAATGTGGAAACTACAGAACAATCTCACAGATTTCACATGCAA
>NW_006400237.1:178242-180856 GCF_000299155.1 Elephantulus edwardii | reverse complement strand
AGGCTCTGTCAAACATACTTTGGACATGTTGTGAGGAGAGACCGGTCCTTGGAGAGGGACATCATGCTTGGGAGGGTGGAGGGAGAGTGCAGGAGTGGAAGGCCCTGTATGTGGTGAATTGATTCTGTGACTGGGATAATTGGAATGGGAGTGTCAGAGACAGTGCAATTGGCACAGGACAGAGCGGAGTTTAGGGCTGTTGTACATAGGGTTGCTATGAGTCGCAAGCGACTCTACGGCACATAACAACAACAACAACAACATAATATCTCTAGTAACTTAGCCTATTCTAAACCCCGAGTGTAAATCTGCCAGTTGTTGTGTTGTTGTGTCTGTTGCTGTGCGGTTGCAGTAGTTTTGGGATAATTTTCAGTAGAGTATTGCTTGCATATGACATTAATGATAGTGTTTGACAATTTCTGTACTTTGTTGGATCAAGTTTCTTTGGAATGGGAACAAATATTGATTTCTCCATAGAGTTGGTCAGGTGGTATTCTCCAGATTTTTTGGCATAACTTGGTGTGGGCAACATCTGTTTGTTAAAATATATCAATTGGTATGTCACCAATTCCTGGGCTTTTTGTAAATTTCTTCAAAGCAGCTTACACTTCTTCTTTCTTCATCATGGGCTCTTGCTCATCTGTTGTTTCATGACATTGGTAAAGTCTGCTGTTAGGGACATCTCCAGAGTACTGAAGAGCAACCATGTCAGTCTGTAAACTAAGGTGCACCTGATCCAGACCATGGTCTTTGCAATTTTTTGCTTTGCTTCAGAAAGCTGGACAATGACTAAAGAGGATAGAAAGAGAATTAACACCTTTGAGTTATGGTGCTAGAGAAGAATATTGAACATACCATGAAATTTTAGGAGAACAAACAAGTTCATCCTAGAGAGGGCGAAACCAAGCTGCTCATTGGAGGCACGGATTCTGAAACTTGGTCTGACATACTTTGGGCGTGCTAAAGACTAAATCCCTGTGCACCTGGAAAACTTTTTCCGTAAGATTAAAACACAGACACACACACACACACACACACACACACACACCAACAAGAACAACAACAGCAAAAAACCCAAAAACCAAAAAACCAAACCCCAAACATCAAATCTATTAACTGGGGGGAAAATCATTTGGCAATACCATCTCAGATAATTGTCTCATAACAAAAGTTTGCAGATCACTACTGAGCCTCCAGTAGGAAAAGACTGATAACCCGATTACTAAACAGGAAAAAGACATGGAAAGACTTTTTCACAAAGGAAGACATTCAGATGGCCAACAGACATACAAAGAAATGCTCAAAATTACTGGCAAAAAGAGAGATGTAAATTAAAACATAATTAGATACCATCTCACCCCAGTAACAGTGGCAAGGTTTATCAGGACAGCAATCAATACATTTTGAGGGGGTTGTGGAGTGTTTGGAACTCTCATATACTGTTGGTGGGATTGTAGAATGGTATAGCCATTCTAGAAGGCAATTTGGCATTTCTTCAAGAAGCTGAACATAGAAATTCCATATGACCCATCTATTCTATTTCTAGGAATATACCCAAAGGAAATTAAAGCTGAGACATAAATGGAGATTTGTTCATCAACATTCATAGTAGCATTATTCACCACTGAAAGAACATAAAAACTGTCCAAATGTCAAACCACAACTGAATGGATTATGAAATTGTGGTTCAATACACTATGGAATAGCATGCAGCAATCAAGAGCAATGATTTAAAACATTATTGCCTAACTAGGGAGAGACTGGAGAGTATCGTGCTGAGTGAACTCAGTTTCATAAGGACAAATACTGCATGAGACTCTACTGTAAAAAATAGAAGAATCAGTAGGAAAGATGTATAGGTATTCAAGGGACAAAGGGTGGGACCAGAGGGGTGAGGATGAGTAGGGATGAAATCAAAAGGTTTCACAATTTGGTCTGTGGAAGGAGAGAGTAAAGGGAATGGAACAGACCTGGCAGGGACTTTAAAAGATAGGGTAATGGTGGGCATAGTCCAACGGTAATTAATTTTATAAAAGATAATGAATGAGAATGATTGTATGAAACGCAACATGAATTAAGAATAGTGTATAACAGAAAGTACATGAACTTTGTTTGCAAACCAATATAAAATAAAAATTTAAACAAGAATATAGAGAAGTCTGTGTGTGAAGACATTACACAGAAACAGAAAATAATTCTGTTAAAATAGCAGAAATAAAGTATAACCATAATTTTTATGGTATTCATAGTGAGATAAGCCCTGTCTGTATATTGCAGAAGATAATCCCAATTTAATACAATAAGCCCCAAGTTGTTTAACTATTTACTTATTTCAATCAGTTTCAGTGTGTTTCTCTAATTTTTGACAAAAAGTCTCAATAAGGTTCAATGCTTTCTAAAGATTAAAATTACTCTTGACCCAGGACAGTATTGCTCGTTTGTGTGTTCTGTAAATTTACTCTCATATTTTAGTGTACAGCCTTCTTTATGAAAAAATCAATAGTTGCAGGTAATCAAGATTTGTTGTTGTTGTTGTTATGTGCCGTCGAGTCGCCTGCGACTCATAGCGACCCTATGTACAACAGCCCTAAACTCCGCTCTGTCCTGTTCCAAT
>NW_006400237.1:173726-178142 GCF_000299155.1 Elephantulus edwardii | reverse complement strand
CAGAGCGGAGTTTAGGGCTGTTGTACATAGGGTCGCTATGAGTCGCAGGCAACTCGACGGCACATAACAACAACAACAATTTTCTTTGGCTTCTCAAATTGCCCTTTGAAATCTTCTGTTTAGCTCTTAACTTCCCAATTCTTGAATAGTATTCAGAGAACACTAGAATACTAAAAAAACAAACAAACAAACAAAAAACCCAACCATTTTTCCCAAGAATATTGCTAAAAAATATAAAGAGGAAAAAGAAATTATAGGTAATTTTTAGAAGTTATCTTAGAAGATTGACTCTAGAATTAGACGAAAGAATATATGGATGGTTATTCTCTTGTATTTATGATCTCCTAAGAAGCAAAAGGATTGGAGAGATACCTTTAATTACATGAACTTATTTTAAAATTTTGGATAAGCTCTGGTAGTAAGACAGCATGAAAATTTTGTAGTTACAGGTTAGTAGTTCCTCAAAGGTTCAAAGAAAATAAAAAAAATAGCCCAATTCATACAGTAAATGGACTCTAAAGTGTCAGTTCCAATTTAGAGGAAAAGAAAGCAATTTCAATAAATAATGCAGAAACTGTTGGATAGAATTATCACCAAAATGAACTTTGACTTATTTTAAGCCATACATACACATACATTCATGACCTAAAATGGATCACATATCTAAGTGTAAATTCCAAAGTGAACAGTAATTTAAAAAGCATGGTAAGCATACTTACAACTCGAAATGAGGCAAACATTTCTTAAACACAATGAAGAAAGAAAAAAAAACCACAGCAAAACACTAAACATAATGGAAAACAAACTGGAGATGCTTGAAGTGTATACATCTGACAAGAATTTATGTTAAAAAAATACATATAAGAGGACCACAAAACCATATTTTAAAAAGATAGTCATTTAAAATATGCACAGTTTCTTAGAGCTTACATCAATAGTTTTGGGGTGTTTTTTTTGTTTTTTGGTGTTTTTAGTGGTGGCAACTGGAAACTGATGATGGCTGTGGCAGGCTAGTGGTGAGAAACTCCTGCAGTCCCAACAGCACACAGTTTGAATCCACCAGTTGCTCTGTAGAGAAGGATGGGCAATCATCTCCCGTACCATTAAATTGTCTCTGAAAACCCACTGGACAGTCAACTATGGATCAGTTCTGAAATAATGGTACACAACAACACCGCAACAACTATAAAATGGCTGAAAACAACTTAATAGAGTAAATGCTTTAATTTGGTATCTGGGGAATATTAACATGGTAATTATTATAGAAAAACAGCATGTGGTTTGCTGTTGTTGTTGTTGTTTTTTCCTGCAGCTAAATAATATTATTTATCACTCATTTATCAGTTTGTCTTACTGTGGTGGACATACTGCGGTGATAGAGGTATGCTGTCAAATTCAAGCAGGTTTACCCATAGTGGACAAGATTCAACAGAGGTTCACAAATCAGATAGACTGGAAAGACTTTGCAGTATTCTTTTATAAACGAGCCAGTAAAAACTCTGTGGAGAGCAGTTGAATATTATCTGATAGAGTATTAAACGATGGACCTTTCAGGTTGGAATCAGTTGGAAAATATGGACTAGGTGATAGAAATGAAGCTGGAGATAGAATGATTGAATTTTTCACATTCAACAACTTATTTATTGCAAATATGTTTTATAAGAAATATAAATACAGGTTACACACATAGATTCTCCCTGACGGTATGCATAGGAATCAGATTGATTACATCTGTGGAAAGAACCACTGGAGAAGCTCAATATCAGCTGTGAAAACTAGGCCAGGTGCTGATTGTGGAACAAACCACCAACTACTCACATGCAAGTTCAAGCTGAAGCTGAGAAAAATCAAATCAAATCCACAGGAACCAAAATATGACCTTGAGTCTATCCCACCTGAATTTCAGAACCATCTCAGGAACAGGTTTGGGTCCTTGAACACCAAACAGTGAAGACCAGATGAGTTGTGGGAGGATATCAAGAGTATCATCCAGGAAGAATGAAAAAGGTCATTACAAAGACAGGAGGAAGAAAAGATAAAATCAGATGTCAGAAGAGACTCTGAATATTGCACTGGAGTGCCAAGAAGCCAAAACAGAAGGAAGAATTGAGGATACTAAAGAGCTGAACAGAAGATTCCAAAAGGCAGTGCAGGAGGACAAAGGAAAATATTACAATGAAATGTGCAAGGAACTGGAGTCAGAAAATCAAAAGGGCTGAACCCTCAGCCTTTCTAAAGCTCAAGGAACTAAAGAACAAATTCAAACCTCTAGTTGTTCTAATCAAGGATGCTTTAGGCAGAATATTAAATGATCCAGGAGGTATTAAAAGAAGATGGAAAGAGTATACACCGTAACTGTATTGAAAGGAATTGGCAGATGTAGAAGAATTTCATGACACAAACTATGAGCAAGAGTCAAAGCTACTCAAGTACCCTATATTTTGTATAGAGGACACTTTTGTTGATTCATTTAAGAACCAGGTCAAAGTCAGCTAGTTTGTCTTTATGTGTGGCTAAAATTAAGCTAATATAGCTAGTATAAGTTCTAGAGGTGTAATTATAACATCTTGATGTACTTATCAAGCATATAGAGAAGTCAGGAGAAGGAGCACTGACTTGAAACCTCCCTTCACACAAACTGTTGATCTTTGCAGCTCTGATCTCACATCACTCCAGAGACAAAGGAAGACATTAGGCTTCAGGACAGAAAGAACCCTCAGGTAAAAGACTCTTCTCCAGCACAAGCACTTTTAGATGCTTGTAGAAGGAAAGAAGGGATTGACTCTTCCATGAGAGAAGGTCCCTCCATTTGGACATCCTTGCCTCCTCCACTCCTGGGCCAGCTCAGTTGCCAAACAGGACAAGAGACTTTAGAACAGAGAGTTACAAGCAGGTAAAAGACTTTCTCAGATTTCTCAGCTGGCAAGTTGAACTGTGAGAAAAAGAACTAACTTGAAACTCTCCTGGACAAGAACTATTCCAGTGGAGCACCTTGTCTTGCACCACTGAGCCACCCCATAGATAAAGGAAGACAACTGAGCTTAGGAGAGGGTACTACAGTAAGGAAAAATTCCTGCAGGAATGCACTGAAGAACAGAGAGACCCTGAAGGACTTTAGGAAATGTAAATTTTCCCAGAAAAGACTTTCAGTATATAGAGTGGCTCACCCAACAGACTGAACAATGCAAGGTGGAAACTTACATCATAAAGATAGAACTACCAACTACCAACAACTTACACAGACACAATAGAAATGTCCTAACACTCATCAAGAAACATTTCACATAAGGTTTCACATAAGAAAACATCAGACAGCTTCAAAAACTATGAAAAAACAAAGTAGCCTTTTAAAAAAAAACCCCAAAAAACAAACAATAACAAAAAAAACCCAAACAAACAACAGAGAATATTGAAGACCCAATGAATGCCCCAGAGTCAAGAAGTCAGAAAATACATGTTGATATGGTGGCATTTGGACAACTATGGAAGAAAGTACAAATGAAGGAACAAGCAATGGAAATCACAAATAAAGGGAACACCCTAGAAGTAGAGAACTAGAAGAAATATAACAATGATATTTGAGTAGCTACAAAAGAAGGTACAAAGAATGGAAGAAATAATGGAAGCCTTTAAGAAAGCAAATGCTCTAAAGACAGAAGTTACACAAAGCCAGAAGAAATATATTGATGAGGAAGAACTTTCTCAACTGTCATAAAAAGAATGCAAAATATGGAAGAATTGAACCTATACATAAAGATGTACCAGAGCATTAAAAAAATCATCAGAAAATAGATAGGGTACTGCCAACACAGTACTGGGAATTTCAGAAATACATGAAAATAAAATCCATAATATTATGACCAAAATGGTAGAAGTGTCCAACATTCTGAAGGAGCAAAAAAGTAGAACAGAAGTGATGAAGCAGAGAGTCAGTGAACTGGGAGACAAGAACCTCAATAGAAAAAAAAAACTAGAAGAAAAATCAGAGATGAGACATTAAGAAAATGAAGAAAATATTAGAATCATGTGAAGTGGCATAAAAAGAAACGAAATAAAGGTGATCAGAATTCCAGAAGATGAAAGGAAAAGGTAAATCATGGGGAGAATTACAAAAGAGATACTAGAAGAAAGCTTCCCAGGTACAATGAAGAATGAGGAAACCCACATTCAGGAAGCTCAGTAAACACCAAATAGGCTGCATCTAAAAAGAAACATCAAGACATATCATAGTCAAATTTTCCAAAATAAAAGATAATGATAAAATACTAAAAGCAGCATGAAAAAAGCAAAGAGTCACCTACAAAGAAAAAGTAATTCTAAGTTCTTTTTTTTATATTTTATTAATTTTCATAAACATTTACAGAGATTTTGGGTTTCCATTCATTCATTGTTGCACTATTCTCTCTACCCTCCTCC
>NW_006400237.1:146001-165209 GCF_000299155.1 Elephantulus edwardii | reverse complement strand
ATAGGCTCTTGCTCATATGTTGTTTCATGAAATTCTTCTGTGTCTTCCAATTCCTTTCGATACAGTGACTCAGTATATTCCTTCCGTCTTTTTTTAATACTTCCGGGATCATTTAACGTTCTGCCGAAAGCATCCTTGATTATAGCAACTCGAGGTTTGAATTTGTTCTTCAGTTCCTTGAGCTTAAGATATGCTGAGCGATTTAGGTTACCTTAAAATTATTTATGAAGCTTAAAAGGTTATAATCTAAAATGATAGTAGCTAAAGAATTGCTGATGTGTGTTTACAGCTTGCTTTAGATTTTTTTTCATCCAGTTCAGTAATAAAACAAGGAGCCAAAGGAAAATGAAGACTTATGGTATATATTCTGACTGTATATTTTGCTATTTTTCACTGACTTAATCTTATTACTAAATCAAAGAGAGGATTGTAGCAGCTCATCATCAAAAGACTAACTTTCTGAATACAAAGCTTCAGTTGGAAATCTTGGCTTATTTATGTCATTCTCCAAGGCTACAATATGATCAAGAAGGTAGAAGGAAATTTCATGCTGTTATTGAGCCCAATAGGAAAAGAAAACAATAAAGACATAAAAAATGCATAGTATAGGACAACATCTTTATGTTGTTGTTGTTGTTGTTACATGCCATTGTAACACTTGCAACTCTTAGGAACCCTATGTACAAGAACCCAAAACCCTGCTCTCTCCTGCGCCAACCTCACTGTCTCCAACACACCCACACCCATTACCCCAGATACTGAATCAATCCAACTCATTGATGGTCTTCCTCTCCTGCACTGTTCCTCCACCCTCCCAAACATGATGTCCTTCTCCAAGGACGGGCCTCTCCTTCGTAACATGTCCAAAGTATGTCAGATGAAGCTTCAGAATCCTTGCCTCCAATGAGCAGCCCAGGTCCATCCTTTCTAGGATGAACCTGTTTGTTCTAGCAGTGCTTGGTATACTCAACACTCATCTCCAGCACCACAGCTTAAAGGCATGAATTCTCCTTCTATCATCCCTAGCCATTGTCCAGCTCTCTGATGCATTGTAAGCAATTGTGAAGTCTATGGCCTGGATCAGGTGCACCTTAGTCTCCAGACTGACATAGTTGCTCTTCAGCACTCTGGAGCGCTCACTGGGAACCGCGTCTCTTGATTTCCTAGCTGCTGGTACCAAGAGTATTGATTGTGGAGCCAAATAAACTAAAACTATTAACAATCTCAATATCCTTACCATCTATAATGATGCTGCTAATTGGCTCAGTGGTAAGAATTTTTGTTTTCTTGATGTTGAGCTTTAATCCATATTGAAGGCTGTAGTCTTTGATCGTCTGCAGGTCCTCTTCAGTTTCAGCAAGTAGAGTAATGTCATCTGCATAATGCAGGTTGTTGATGAATCTTTCTCCAATCCTGATGCTCATAAAAATGATTTAAAACAGTACATTTTTTCATGTTCGGAATGTAAGAGTAAATAAATAGGGTTATCTTGCTCTATCAGTTGAAGCTATTTGTATTTTTGGATGTTTAACATAATTCATGTTATTGAATGCAATACTTACCCCCACTTTTGAGCATTGCAATGTAGTTGTTAGATCCTACTTCAAGGTGAAATATGGTGACTTAAATGGGAGTGATTGAGAGATTTGAAATGAACATTTGAGTAACTCTTTACAGAATGGGGAAAAAAACATAATGTGGAGAAAAAGAATTGAGGTGGTGTCATTTCAATATAAGCTTCAAATTGTAATAACAGTCATGTATTTTTCAAACTAGAACTAAAGACGTGGAATAAATAAAAGACATTGCATTATTAGTTGAGATGCAAGCAGGTATTGGTTGGTAGGGGGTTTTTTTTACAGCATTTTTGTGGTTTTTTTAACCAGATACATATTAAAACCTACTATACATACAATACAAAAGCACTGGTGGGTACAGTGGGAAAATCCCCAGCAGGAAACAAATAAACAAAAAAAGTCAGTATTTATGTCTTCTATATGCTTCATATGAGAAAAAGGTAGCAGTTTGCTTCTGTAAACAACTGTCCATCTTGGATTGTTGTTATGTACCATGATAAATCTGTCAGATTTTTCACATAGTTGACCTCCCAGCAAGTTATCAGAAGTAGTAAATTGCACAGGAGAAGATTTTTCATCTTTCTCTCACAGAGCAGCTGGTGGATTTGAAACATACGCTTTCGGGTAGCACAGCTCCTTACCTCTAGACCAACGAAGTTTCCTGGCCACCAGCCATGGGATAATTATATTCTGACTTAGAAGTTCAGAAGTGGTGAGGCTGAAGAGCAATTTGCTCTTTTTGAGGGTGCAGCAAAATGTTCTCCATTTGCCTAACACACGTTTTAATTTAATTATTAATTAAATCTTAACTTCTTAAAATTGCACAAAATTTTTCTCTCCTTTCCTTTGAAAAACATGGTCTTTCACTCTTGAAATTTTCATCACTAACCATATAATAGTGGTAGATAATCACCATACTCTGTCTTATGCTAAAAATTACCTGCCCTGTGTTTTTGTTTCATTATTTCTACTTAGGCTGTATGATTAATGATCTCTGTGAAATAATTTTACTTCACATTTTTTACCACTCTTTGTATGAGTGGCTGAGCAGTGCATAAAGAGTAATAGCCTCAGAAATTCAATGGAGTATTGCTATGAGTCAGAATTGACTATTAAGATAGTGAGATGATTTTTGGTTGGATTTTACCATATAATTTGTATACCAATATTGATTGCTTTATGCATATAGAAAATGGTTGGTTTCCTTGTTATTTTGACTGAAATTTTGTTTTGATAGATGACAACTATAGAGAGAGAATAATTTCTCTACATTTCTAAGATACCATAATTTTTAAAAGCAAAATTTAAATGGTTTGAAAAATGTTAATTCTGCTTTTTTGTAGAACTCGGTCATGAAATTTGTCAAAAGTACACACAAAGCAACATTAACTTTCTGTTGGTGTTGGTCTGCCACATTGTATTAATAACATGGAGCTCAGTTTACAAATATAGAACTGTTTCTTTTATCTAGAATAAAAATTCAGATTGTACTAATTAAATTTCAGCCTATAAACTTAATACAATCTATTTGACTCTTTTATTCGTAGCCCCAGTAAATGCTAACTACACTATATTGTTTTTGTTGTTGTTGTTATGTGCCATCGAGTCGCTTGCGACTCATAGTGACCCTATGTACAAGTGCTCTAAATGCTGTTCTATCCTGTGCCAACCTTGCAGCCTCAAACACACTCATTCCCACCACCCCAGTCACAGAATCGATCCATCACATCCAAGGTCTTCCTCACCTTCGCCACCCCTCCACCCTGCTAAACATGATGACCCTCTCCAAGGACCAGTCCCTCCTTGCAACATGCCCAAAGTATGTCAGACAAAGCCTCAGAACCCTTAACTCCAAGGAGCATTCTGGCCTCACCTTCTCCAGGACAAACCTGTTTGTTCCCTAGAAGTCCGTGGTATATTCAACACTCTTCTCCAGCACCACAACTCAAAAGCATCAATTCTCCTTCTATCATCCCTATTCACTGTCCAACTCTCTGTAGCATAGCATGAGATTGCAAAGACTATAGCCCGGATCAGGTGCACCTTAGTCTCCAGCCTGACATCGTTGATCTTCAGTACTCTTGAGAGGTCCCTCACAGCTGACTTTCCCAATGCAATTTGTCTCCTGATTTCCTGGCTGCTGTTTCCAAGAGTGTTGACTGTGGAGCCAAGTAAACTAAAACTGTTAAGTATCTCAATCTCTTTACCATCCATACTGATGCTGCCAATTGGCCCAGTGGTGAGAATCTTTGTTTTCTTGATGTTGAGCTTCAATCCATATCGAAGACTGCAGTCCTTGACCTTCTGTAGCAAGTGCTTCAAGTAAGTCCTCCTCAGTTTCAGCAAGCAGGGTTGTGTCATCGGCATAACACAGGTTGTTGATGACTCTTCCACTAATCCTGATGCCACATTTCTCCGCATACAGCCCAGAGTCTCGGATGATCTGTTCTGCATACAGATTGAAAAGGCATGGAGACAGAAGACATCCCTGATGGACCCCTCTTCTTGATTTTGAACCATGTAATGTCTCCTTGCTCTGTTCTGAAGACTTCCTCTTGGTCCAAGTATAGGTTTCGCATTAGCACAATCAAATGTTCTGGGATTCCTATTCTTCTCAGAGTCTGCCACAGCTTGTCGTGATCCATACAGTCAAAAGCCTTTGCATTGTCAATGAAGTACAGATAGACATTTTCTGGTATTCTTTGCTTTCTGCCAAGATTTATGTAACATTAGCTATAATATCCCTAGTACCACTCGACCTCTTCTAAATCCAGCCTGCACATCTGGTAGTTCTCTGTTGACATATTGTTCCAAACATTTTTGGATCATTTTCAGCAGAATCGTGCATTCATGTGATATTAATAATATTGTTCTATAATTTCCTCACTCTGTTGGGTGACCTTTCTTTGGACTGGGAACAAATATCGATCTTTTCCAGTCAATGGGCCAGCTGGCTGTCCTCCATATTTCTTGGCACAACTTAGTGAGCACATCCAGGCCAGTGTCTGTTTGTTGAAATATAGTCAATTGGTATGCCATCAACTCCTGGAGCCTTGTTTTTTGCCAATTCCGTCATAGCAACTTGAACTTCCTACTTCATCACCACAGGCTCTTGCTCATATATTATTTCGTTAAATTCTTCTGTGTAAGCCAATCGCTTCTGATACAGTCACTCTGTGTACTCCTTCCATCTTCTCTTGATACTTACTGGGTCATTTAACATTCTACCCAAAGTATCCTTAAGTATTGCCACCCGTGGCTTGAATTTGTTTTTCAGCTCCTTCAGCTTAAGAAATGCTGAGAGAGTCCGGCCCTTTTGATTTTCTGACTCCATCTCTCTGTACATTTTATTATACTATCTTGCTTTGTCGTCTCGGGCTGCCTCTTGAAATTTTCTGTTCAGCTCTTTGATTTCTTGGTTTCTTCCTTTAGCTTTGGCTTCTCGGCACTCTAATGCAATACTCAGAGTCTCATCTGACATCCATTTTGGTCTTTTCTTCTTCTTAAGCCTTTGTAATGATCTTTTGCATTCTTCATGGACGATTTTCTTGATATCCTCCCAGAGCTCGTTTGGTCTGCGCTCATTGGTGCTCAAGACCTCAAACCTGTTCCTGAGATGGTTTTGAAATTTGAGTGGGACAGACTTAAGGGCAAATTTTGGTTCTCATGGGCTTGATTTAATTTTCCTCAACTTCAGCTTGAACTTGCATGTGAGTAGGTGGTGGTCTCTCCCACAATCAGTACCCAGTCTGGTTTTCACCACTGATATTAAGCTTCTCCACCGAGTCTTTCCACAAATGTAATCGACTTGATTCCTATGCATACCATCAGGTGAAATTCATGTGTATAACCTGCGTTTATGTTTCTTAGAAAAGGTGTTTGCAATGTGCAATCATTGAATGTGCAGAACTCTATCATTCTATCATATCTATCTATCATTCTATCATATCATATCATATCATATCTATCTCCAGCTTCATTTCTCTCACCGAGCCTGTGTTTTCCAGCTACTCATCCTTCTTCCCTGTTCCCAATATTTGTATTCCAGAATTTCAAAACCATCTCAAGAACATTATATAATAGTATCAGACAGACAAGCATTCCATAGAAAACAGCAGATGAAAGACATTTAGAAATATACCAGACCATCACGCCTCTCTTGAGCCTACCCATCATCCTGCCTAAAGTGGAATAGCCAGCCGTGACCACATAGACTGCCCTTGAGTCTGGCCTCCCATCACCCATTGCAGCATAATCATAGGCCTCTGATCAACAACTTTGAGAGCCCCTTCTCAGTACAGGTAGAGTGCCTATGACTCAGGGAGGATAGCTTCAGGGCCTGACTTCCAAAGGCATTGATTGCCCTGCCTGGGTCCTAAGCTCCTCACAAATATCCAGAGGTGTACAGGCTGCCTGACATGGCCCAGTATCTTTCAGGATAGATAAATGTGTTCCACAATTCAAGGAGGATAGTATAGGGATTCCATTTCCAAAGACTGTTCACCTGACCCAAATCCCAGCCTCCCTACCCACCACTGTCCAATTTGGCCAGGCAGCCCCAGCTGAAACTTTTAATAACAGCTTCATCTGACCCACTACACTATTACACTAGAGGAGAATGCCACTACACTTGGCAAAAGGGGGTGATCCTATCCTCAGATGTAAGGATAAAAATTGGCAATTCTATCAACGCTAATATAAAGATTAGGAACTGATAGCTTCCTACACAAACACTGAAAAAAGAACTGCCTCACATTTAACAAAAATCTCAAGGAAGCTCAGCAATGTTCAAACATTATGATAAAGCAAAACAAAACAGATCCAATGAATATTTCAAGGATAAGAAGACAGAAGAAATATACCCAAGTATAAGTCCAAGAATTTGTATAAAGGAATTTGCACATGATGGAGGGAGATTGAAACCATAAGCAAAACATTATAAGAAATTTAAAAAAAATCATTTTATGACAGAGTACAACCACCACAGTACTAGAAACAACAAAAAAGCATTAAAATATGGAAACAAAGTCTATCAAATGGGAAAGCAACAAAAATGATTCTTGCAAAAACGCACTGCTATCAGGAGAAAGCACTACTATCAGGAGAAATATACCAGACCATCTGGATTGACAACTCTTACCATACACAAAACACAACTCAAGATGGATCACGACCTAGAAATACAGCCCAAAACCATATAGAATTTAAGAGAGAAATTGGGACCAAGCTTAGAAGACCTCACCTATGATATAAAGAGGCTATAAATACAGCCATAAACTTACAACCAGAAGAGGATAAAATTGATGAATGGAAACTTCTAAAGAACAATACCTTGTGTACATTCAAAACATTTTCCAGTAAGGTAAAAAGAAAACTTAAGGACTGGGAAAAAGAATTTGGCAATATTGCCCCAGACAAAGTCTCATAACAAAAGTTTATAGAAGTTTTTAGAGTGTTCACAAAAAAAAAAAGTACTGATAACCCAAATACAAAATGGACAAGATACATGGCAGGACTTCACAGATGAAAACCTTCAGATAGTCAGCAGACACATGAAGAAATGCTCAAAATCACTGGCAATAACAGAGATGCAAAGCAAAACTATAATGAGATATCATCTCACTCCAGTAGCTGTGGCAAAGTTTAGCAGAGCAGCAAGCAATAAATGTTGGAGAGGTTGTGGAAAGTTTGGAACACTCATACACTGTTGGTGGGATTGTAGAATGGTATAGCCATTCTGGAAGGCAATTTGGTATTTCCTCAAAAGCTGAACATAGAAATTCCATATGGCCCAGCTATTCTATTCTTAAGAATATACCTCAAAGATATTAAAACTGAGACATAAATGAAGATTTGTATACCAATTTTCATAACAGTGTTATTCACTATTGCAAGAACATGGCAACAGCTCAAATGCCCAACCACAATGAAACAGACCGAGAAATTGTGGTATGTTCACATGATGGAATACTATGCAACACACAGGAGCAATTATTTAAAAAAATTATTATATAACTTGAGAGAGACTGGAGGGCATTACGCTGAGTGAACTAAGTTTCATCTGGATAAAAACTGCATTTAACACCATTATTGTAAAAATAGAACAATAACTAGTGGAATATGAATGGAAATCCAAAGATGGGAGGGGTGGGAACAGAGGGGTGAGGGTGGATGAAATCATAGGATCTCACAATTAGGTTGGTGGAGGGAGGATTGTTGTTGTTGTTATCTGTCATCAAATCACCTGCGACGCATAGCAACTTTATATACAATAGCAAGGAAACCTACCCTATCCTGAGCCATGCTCACTGACTTTGACACACCTACCTCCCATTGCCCCAGTTAATGTATTAACCCATCTCATCTTGGGTTTTCCTCCTCCTTGCTATTTTTCCACCCTTCTGAGAATTATGTGATTCTCCATGATTGGTCCCTCTTGGCCACATACTCAAACTATATAAAATGGAGCTTCAAAATCCTACCCTCTAAGGAGAAACATGGGTTCAACCTCTCCAGGACAGACCTAATGTTTGCAAGGCAGTCTTCTCCAGCAACACAACTCAAAGGCATCAATTCTTCTATTATCCTTAGTCATCATTCAGCTCTCTGATGCGTAAAAATAATTGTGAAGACCATGGCCTAGATCAGGCACACATTAGTCTCTAGACTGATATTGTTGATTCTCAATACTCTGGAAAGATCCCTAATAGCAGATTTACCTAACACAATTCTTCTTTTTATTTTGTTACTACTGGTGCCAAGAGTGTTGATTGTGGAGCCAAGCAAGCTGTAACTGTTAACAACCTCAATCTCTTCTCTATCCCTCATGATGCTGCCATTTGGCTCAGTGGTTATAATCTTTGTCTTCTTGAGGTTGAGCTTCAATCCATATTGATGACTATAGTCTTTGACCTTCTGCAGCAAGTACTTCAGGTCCTCCTCAGTTTCAGTAAGCAAGGTTGTATTATTTGGATAACGTAGGTTGTTGAAGATTCTTCCTCCAGCCATGATGCCACATTTCTTCTCATAAAGACCAGCCTCCCAAATGATCTCTTCTGTATGCAGACAGAAAAGGTATGGAGATCAGAAGCATTCCTGACACACTGCCTTCCTCATTTTGAACCATACTGTGTTTGCCTGCTCTTTTCTGAGCACTACTTCCTCATTCAAGTATAGGTTTTACTGACTGTGGAACAGACTACCAACTACTCATATGCAAATTCAAATTAAAGCTAAAGAGCGTCAAATCAAATCCGCAGGAATCAAAATTTTACTTTGAGTCTATCCTACCTGAATTTAAAAACTAACTTGGGAGCAAGTGTGAGGCCTTAAACTCTAATGAAAAAAGCTGTGGGAGAATATCAAGAGGATCATCCATCTAAGAATCCAAAGGTCATTATAAAGACAGAAGAAGAAGAAAATACCAAAATGGATGTCATAAGAGACTCTGAATATTGCACTAGAATGCTGAGAAGCCAAAACAAAGGGGAGAAATTAATAAGTTAAGGAACTGACTAAAAGGTTTCAAAGCACAGCACGGTAAGACAAGGCAGTTTATCAGAATGAAATGTACACAGAACTGAAGTCAGAAAATTCAAAGGGCCATACTCAGGAGGTATTGCTTAAGCTGAAGGAAATAAAGAACAAACTCAAGTCTGAGTTGCAATACTTAAGGATGCTATGGATAGGATATTGAATGACCTAGGAAGGATTTTAAGAAGATGGAAGGAGTATACATTTTTAAAAAATGGCTGACCAAAGAGTTTCAAGAAACAACATATGCTCAAGAGACAATGGTGGTAAAGGAAGAAGTTCAAGCTGCCCTGGTCAGCTCACCAGGTTGTGCCAAGATATCTAGAGGACAACAACCTGTCCAACTGACTGGAAGACATCCATATTTATTTCCATTCTGATAAAAGGTGACCCACAGAGTGTGAAAATTATATGCTATGATTCATATTACATTAAGCAAAATCCTGCTGAAGATTATTCAGAAAGGACTGGAATAGGACATTGAGAGAAAACTACCAGAAACACAAGTTGAATTTAGAAGAGGCTGTAGCCATAGAGATATTATCACCAATGGCAGATGGATGTTTGCAGAAAGTAAAGTATACCAGAGGGTTACCTATTTGTTTTTCATAGACTAGGCACAGGCATTTGACTGTGGTGATTAAAACAAATTGTTGTTAACGTGAGGACAATGGGAATCCCAGAACACTTGGTTGTTCTTATGCAAAACCTTTTCTTGGACAAAGAAGCAGTACTCAGAAAAGAGCAAGGGGAAAGAGTGAGGTAAAGGAAATAGGAAAGATCCATTGGGGATCTGGAAAGACAGGGTAATGAAAGGCATGGTTTACTGATGATTGATGTTATAACACATGATGAATTAGAATGATTGTGTGAAACACAATGTGAATGAAGGGTAATAACTTTGTACCCAAAACAATTTAAAATTTTAAAAAAGCACAAAACACCAAACATAGTATTTCTAAGCAGTAAAAAAAATCTAATAATTTAAATGAACCTAAATTACTTTGGAGCACATGTATGAATTCATCATTAATATGTCTTTTTCTTCCTTTCATTTATTCATTAATTTTCTTTTTGGTAGTAAACATTAAAATAAAAAAATGCCATCAAAAATAATAAGACCAATGGTGAAAACATTTTCAACATATTAGAGTCACAAAAAAGCAGTATAAATGAGATGGAACAGAGATTAAATGAGACAGAAAACAAGAGGCACAAAGAAACTTACTGGAAGAAAATACAGCAGATAAAAGGAAAATTAAGAAAATATAAGTGTCATGTGAGATTACATGAAGCAAAACAACATATGTATAATTGGCATCCTGCAACAAGAATAGGGAAAGCACTGAGAAATCTGGGGAAGAGTTATGAGAAGAAAACTTTTCAGATATCATGAAAAATTAAGAAATCTATTCAACAATCTCAGTGAACACCAAACAAATTAGATCCTGAAAGAAAAGCATCAAGGAATATCATAGTTAAGTACTCAAAATCAAGGTATAGAGTATTAAATCAAAACAGAAAAAACCTGCCAGACCTAATCAACCATTGAGGAGAGTGGCAGGATACAAAACCAACACACAAAAATCAGTCGGATTTGTCTACAATGACAAAGAGAACATAGAAATGGAGCTAAGTAAGCAATAACAATTACAATTACTAATTGTGAGACAAAATACTTGGAATAAAATTAGAGACACAAAAGACTGATAAAAAATATTACAAAGCATTACTACATGAAACAAAAAGAGACTTAGAGAGATGGACGAATACATGATGCTCATGAGTAAGAAGACTTAATATCGTGAAAATGATAATTCTACCAAAGGCATTTTATAAGCTCGCTAAAATTCCAATATAGATGGCAATTCCATTCTTGAAGGACATGGAAAAGGCAATTTCCAATTTTGTCTGGAATGGATACAGATCCTGAATAAGCAAAGCACTATTGAAAAAGAGAAATAAGGTAGAAGACATCACAGTCCCTTATCTCAAATTCTACTGCACAGTTGTGGTGATAAAGACAGCATGATGTTGGTACAATGACAGACACATAGATCAATGAAATAGAATCAAGAACCCGGAGATCAATTAATTTACTATAGTCAACTGATTTTTTACAAGGAGATGAAAACAGTTAAGTCAGGAAAAGGTTAAAGTTAACCTCTTAACAAATGGTGTAGGTAAAATTGGAAAACCACCTGCAGAAAATCAAAGCAAGACCCATACTTCACACCTTACACATACAAAAAACCAACTCAAAGTGGATCAGGGCCCTAAGAGTAAAACCATAGACAATGAATGGGAACTGGTAAGTATCAAAACCTTATTTACTTCAAAAACATCTCCAACAGGGAAAAAAGGAAACCCCAAAACTAAGGAAAAGTGTTTGACAATGGCGTATCTTATGTTGCTGTTGTTGTTATATGCCGTTAAGTCACTTGCAATCACTAGCGACTCTGTATATAAAAGTTCTGAACCCTGCTCTATCTTGAGCCAACTTCATTGTCTCTGACACACCTACCCCAATACCCTAGTCACTGAGTCAATCCATCTTGTCAAGGCTCTTCCTCTCTTGGGCAGTATTTCCACCCTTCCAAGCATGGTATTCCACTCCAAGGACTGGTCTTCCCTGGCCACATGCACAAAGTATGTCAGACGGAGCTTCAAAATCCTTACCTCCAAGGAACAGCCTCGTTTCACCCTCTCTAGGAAAAACCTGTTTGTTCCTCTAGCAGTCCGTGGTATAATCAATACTTTTCTCCATCACTACAACTCAAAGGCATCAATTCTTCTACTAACCTTTTTAGTCATTGTCCAGCTCTCTGAAGCATAGCAAGTAACTGCAAAGATATGGCCTGCATCAGGCACACCTGACTGGCATCATTGTTCTTCAGCACTCTTGAGAGGTTCCTGACAGCAGATTTTCCCATTGCAATTTGTTTTTAGTTTCCTGGATGCTGTTACCAAGAGTGTTGATTATGAAGCCAAGCAAGCTGAAGCTGTTAACAATATCTCAATTTCTTCACCATCTATCATGATACTGCCAATTTGCCCAGTGGTTAGAATCTTTTTTTGACCCTGAGCTTCAATCCGTACAGAAGGCTGCAATCCTTGATCTTCTGCAGCAAACACTTCAGGTCCTCATCAGTTTCAGCAAGCAAGGTTGTGTCATCTGCATAACACAAACTGTTGTTGATCCTTCCTCCAATCTTGATGTCTCGTTCCTCCTCATGAAGCCCAGCTTTTCAGATAATCTGTTCCATATATAAATTCAAAAGGTATGGAGATAGGATTCATCTCTGGCATTCACTTTTCTTGATTTTGAACCAAGCAGTGTTTCCTTGCTCTGTTCTGATGACTGTCTCCTGGTCAACATATTGTTGTTGTTGTTGTTAGGTGCCGTCGAGTTGCTTGCAACTCATAGCAACCCTATGTACCAACAGCCCTAAACTTTGCTCTGTCCTGTGCCAATCACACCATCTCTGATACACCCATCCCAATTACCCCAGTCACTGAATCAATCCACCTCATAGAGGGACATCCCCTCCTGCACTCTCCCTCCACCCTACCAAGCATGATGTTGCTCTCGAAGGACCAGTCCCTCCATACAACATGTCTAAAATATGTTAGAAGGATCCTCAGAAACCTTGCCTTCAAGGAGACACCTGGTTTGACCTTTTCCGGGATGAATCTGTTTGTTTTCCTAGCAGTCCATGGTACTCTCAATACTCTTCTCCAGCACCACAGCTCAAAGGCATCAATTCTCCTTCTATCCCCCTTTGTCATTGTCCAACTTTCTGATGCATAACAAGTGGTTGCAAAGACCATAGCCTGTATCAGATGCACCTTAGTCTCCAGAGAGACACCATTGCTCTTCAGTACTTTGGAGAGGTCTCTAACAGCAGACTTTCCCATCGCAATACGTCTTTTAATTTCCTGGCTACTGGTGCCAAGAGTGTTGACTGTGGAGCCAAGCAAACTGAAGCTGTGAAGTATCTCAATCTCTACACCATCCATCCAATTGGCCCACTGTTGAGAAACTTTGTCTTCTTGACATTGAGCCTCAATTCATATTGGAGGCTGCAGCCCTTGACCCTCTCCTCCTCACTTTCAGCAAGCAGGGTTGTGTCATCCGCATATCACATATTGTTGTTAGATCTTCCACAAATCTTGACGCCGCACTTTTCCTCATAGAGCCCAGCCTCTAGGATAATCTGTTCTGCATACAGGTTGAAAAGGTATGGAGATAGGACAAATCCCTGGCGTACACCCTTCCCAATTTTGAACTATGCGGTGTTTCCTTGCTCTGTTCTGACAACTGCCTCTTGGTTCAAGTATAGGTTTTACATTAGCACAATCAAGTGTTCTGGAATTCCCATTCTTCTCAGAATCAGTCAAAGTTTGTTATGATCCACACAGTCAAATGCCTTTTTATAATCAATGAAAAACAGACATTCTTCTGGTATTCCCTGCTTTCAGCTAAGATCCATCTAATATCAGCTACAATATCCCTAGTACCACGATCCCTTTTAAACCCAGACGACTGGACTTCTGGCAATTCTCTGCTGATATGCTGTTCCAGTTGTTTTTGGATAATTTCCGTAGAATTTTGCTTGCATGTGAAATCAATGATATTGTTCTGTAGTTTCCACTCTCTGTTGGGTCATCCTTCTTTGGACTGGGAACAAATATAGATCTCTTCCAGTCAGTTGGTCAAGTGGTTGTTCTCCAGATTCCTTGGCATAACTTGGTGAGCACATCCAGGGCAGCATCGGTTAGCTGAAATACATCAGTTGGTATACCATCTATTCCTGTGGTGAAACCAGGATGCTTCTAGAGGCGTGAATTCTGAAGCTTCATCTGACATACTTGGACATTTTTCAAGATGGGATCAATCTTTGGAGAAGGACGTCATGCTTGGAAGGGTGGAGAGACAGTATAAAAAAGGAAAATCTTTGATGAGATGGATTGATTCAGTGACTACGGTAATGGGGTATGATGGAAACAATAAGATTGGCAAAGGATAGAATAGAGTATAGGGCTGTTGTACATAGGGTCACTAAGACTTGCAAGTGACTGGATAGCACATACTAACAACATAATACTTTAAAGTCCATTTAAAGTAAAAATAAAACTGCCTAAAAATATACAGATTCCTAACTTCTCTTGAGAAATCAAGAAATATAAGTGCATGAATACACAACATTGTTGTTTCCCGATGGCTGAATGACTAAGTTTTACCTCTCTTCAAATGTTATACATTCTCTCTATCCATTCTATGACCTCATAATATTAGTGCTGAGTGGGCTAGGCATTTAAATGTCCTGCTATTAATTATGGATTTCTTTTTATTCCCCTGAAATGTATTCTAAAATTGCTAACTCTAAAATCTGCATGCTGAGCAAATAATTTGAGAAGATGAAATATATGTAGAAGTATGTGGTGTCAGGATTGGAGGAAGTTTCAAGAACCTAAAGTACACAGGTGATACAATCATGTTTGAAGAAACTAAAGAGGACTTAAACACTTACTGCAAGAGATCAGACATCAAAGCCTTCAATACAGATTATATAGCAACATGAAAGAAACCCTCAAAAATTCTCAGCACTTGATAATTAGGTAGGATCAAGATGGAAGGAAAAATATTGAAGTTTTCAATGATTTAAATTTACTTGAATCTGTAATCAAAACCCATGGACGGTAGCAGCACTCAGGAAATTAAAAGAGACTCTACTTTTGAGAATGTGACCTTATTGAAGGGCCATAGAGCAAGGATGTCAGTTTAAAGACAAAGGCCAGATCAAGTCATAGTATTATCAGTAGATTCTTATGTGTCTAGACGTTGTCCAGTGAATAAAAAAAGACCAAAGAAGAGCTAAGGCATTCACATTATGGTGTTGGGGAAAAGTATTGAATCTCATAATCTATCAAAAGAGCAAATAAATCTGCCTTGGAGAAAATTCAACTAGGTTGCTCTTTGGGGGCTAATATGGTGAAAAATGTGCCTGACATAATTTGGGCAGGTTGTCAGGAGGCACTTCTTGTTGTTATATGCCATAGAGTCACCTACATCTCATAACGACCCTATGAACAACAGCCCTAAGGCGATGCTACCAGGCTGAAGGTGGGTTACTTTTAATCTGTGGCCCTCAGGCCTGTCTTTCATTGTTTTTGTTCAGACATTCCTCTAGGTCATATAGCCCTGGTGTACAAGTTGCTGTACCATGGTCACTTGTGGTTGCTGTGAGGCTGAACACTGTGACACAGATGTGTCAAATGCGTTAATGGCTGGTTACCCAATGCAGACAGAGAGTGGGGTGGAGCTCCCCGATTAAAACAAGCTTGGAAGGAAGAGTGGCATCCATAATAGCTTGCCTCCGGAAACCCTATGAACCTGGAGAGAAGATGAGAGACACCCAAGCATTGAAGACTCTCCTTCATAGGATTGCTATGAGTAGCCTGCAACTCGACGGCACTTAACAACAATGACAACAACATCTATTCTATGCCAATCTTATTTTTTCTGATACACCAACCCCATTACCCCAGTCACTGAATCAATCCATTTCATAGAGGGCCTTCCTCTCTTGCATTGTCCCTCTACCCTTCCAAGCATGACGTTCTTCTCCAAGGACTGGTCCCACCTTGCAACATATCCAAACTATGTCAGATGAAGCTTCAGAATCTGTGCCTCCAAGGAGCAGCCTAGTTTCACCCTCTCTAGGTTGAACCCGTTTGCTCTCCTAGCCATCTATAGTATATTCAATACTCTTCTCCTGTACCACAGCTCAAAGGAATCAATTATCTTTCTATCCTTCCTCATCATTGCCCAACTCTGATGCATAACAAGTGATTGCAAAGACCGTGGCCTGAATCAGGCTATGAAGAAAGTATTAGGAAACCCAAAATATTGTTGTGATCTGTTATTGAACAAGGAGCTATCAATTTGGTGCCTATGACATCTGTGGTAGAAATTTTCCAGTTCCTCACAAATTTATATCCTTAATATATGTATATTCTCAAATTGTGAGATTAGTGCATAGTATGAGAAAGCAGGCCATGGGGACAGAGGGCCATGACTGTCTCTCTGAATGGGCCAGTAGGAGTGAGGATAACACAGTCCCTCACTGCCCCAGAACAGAAAGCAGGTTGAGAGTCAGCAGCCAAGTCTCATGGTGCCTGTAGAGATCTACTGGTAGTGAGTGGTTAATTTATTTACTGCTGACTCATAGACTCACAGTTATAGTACTAACAATGTTATCTATTCAGGAAGAAAATGTGAGAGTGAAGAGGCAAAGTATATTACCCCAAATAAGTCCAGCTTTAGTTGGACAGTCCCAAGGCACAATTCCTCAATTAGTCCTGGTTCTAGTTTCAGTTAAGCAGTCAAATTCAAATAATTCAACAAGGTTTTCCTCAGAGCAGTTATAAATCAGCTTCTCCTTCAAGCATCCAGCAAGAACAGGCAAACCTTTAACTGTGGCCATCAAAAATGCAAGAAGCTTCAGGTTACATCTTACCACAGTTTCTTCACAACAATGTCACAGTCTTTCCACCACTAGGGTTTCGGTCTTACCAAGGTCTTGCCACCACAAGCCCTGTTTGCCTCAAGTGTTGCTGAGCATTGTAGGAAGCACTCTTTCACTTATCCTAATATCACAGACGATACTGATTTCCAAAACCATGCTAATTTGCAAGACCATGTGTCTGTAGTTAAGATAGCTGGAGATCTGAGGCAGTTAACTGTAATGATTTAAGAGAGAAAAAGGGAAAAAAAGCCAACTTTTAGGCTAACACCTAATTAATAATGTGCAACATATATTTGTTGAGATTTTTTTCTCGTTCATCTTCTCTATAAACCAAACCTGCTATCTATTATGTACTTATTTCCATGAAAACTTCCTCACTTATTAGTATGAGCACTTAACAGGTTTATATAAATTGTGTGTCTCTGTTAAAATGACTTCTGAACAAAATGTAAAGTCAGTCTTCAAGATGAAAGTGAGAAGAAAGTTAGAAATCTGCAAATATGATTTCTACAGGATTGCTCATGTGCTTTCTTTGTCTTTGAATCAGAAAAAAATTTGGAATTATGTTAACTCTAGAAATCATTAGATTCTTCTTATTATTATTATTAGCATATTCTTAAAATGCTACTAAAATAATCAAAGTTAAAATAGTTATGTGAGATGGAAGTAAAATTACCTCAATGTTAAAAATATGGAAAAATAGTATCAATATAGAAATCTTTTGTGAAAGTGTTGGAAATCTGATGGTCTATATTTTTCTTCAGAATGTCTGTATTCATCCATCTTCTGTACTGGTCTCTAAAAAATGGATACATTTGTTCTCATTTTGTTTTTTGGAAGCTTATAAAAAACATGAAGATTGGACCTTTGAATGTTTCATTTTAAAAATTAAATGTTTTTCACCCTGACCTTTGCACATAACCTAATCCAACTACTCCAACAGCTGAGAATCAATAGTTGAGAGCCTCGGTCTGCAGGCGCTTGGCTCTATCATTCACCAGCAACCACAGACATCAGTCTCCAGCACTTGGAACCACAGGAGCCATTGTCCTGCTGTTGTTTTTTTGTTTGTTTGTTTATTTTTCTGCTTCTGTGAGACCTTCCAGAGAACTACAGAACCCAAAGTAACTGGAATATGTATTTGAGGGGAGGAGGGATAATTATGTCAGAGATAATGTTGTGATACAGCAGTTTGAGGAAGTTACATTTAGGACTTTTCTTCTTTTTATGGTATAAAATGGTATATAAAACCATTTTGTTCAGAGCTCTGAGGAAAAGATGCAGAGAGATGGAGAAACAAATTTTGATGACTATGATCCAGCCAGGATTGCACCTTGGAGACTCTGAAAGCATTTGGGACATTTTTAACCTCTCTTCCTTGTAGCATCCAATCTTGTACTAATACTTGAAATATAAATTATTCATGTAGACATCATGTTCTGAAGGATGCCTGGTCAGCAAAGGAAAGGGAAGCCCTTTGTGAGATGAATCAACACAGTGACCGAAACAATACATTAAGTCCATTAGAGATTAGTCAAGAAAAATGAAGAAAAAGCAGCATGAAATGATTTGTCCCAAAGATTAATGAACCATGTGGCTCTCAGTTTGCACAAACCTGGATCTGAAGAATTAGAAGTAGTCAGACTACAACCATTGACCCCTTTGTTCTAAAAGCAATTTTGCAGTAGAAGGCCCTTTATAAAGTAAGAGAAAAATGTGAAGTGAAATTCTAAAACCATATAAAAGACCAGACAGGCTGACCAGATCTAAAACTATGGCCCTTAGTCAGTCAACAATCCTGACAAAGAACTAATCACCATAGCTCAACTTTTAACCAACAATAGACAAGCCCTTACAATAACACCAGGAAGATGTAGGCTCCAAAGAAAAATCAGCCTTAGTAGAATGAAAAGGGTAACATTTGTTCAAGGATAAAGCTGGGAAGACAGGAAGAGATAGTAAAGGAGAAGGAACTGAAACAAGAAATTTATAGGAAGAAAATGGAACGTTGTTACAATTGTTGTTATTTTTATGTGTCATCTAGTCAACTATGATTGATAGTAAAGGCTTTCAACATTGCCCTATACTGAGCTAACTCTACCATCTCTGATACATTTTAATCATAGGGTGGCACAAAATGATAGGTGGAGAGAGGGGTGGGTAAAGGAAAGGCAAAAGACCTGGTGTGAAAAAGAAGGTATACAAACTTTGTAAGTAAACCAGTATATTTGGAAGCAGGAGTGGTATCCACTTCCACAATTGCTTGCCTCTGCAAATCCTATGAACCTGGAGGAAGGATGAAAGTTATACAGGAGGTGTCCAGGACTTTTGTTCATAGGGTCTCTTTGAGTCGCCTGTGACTTGACAGCACTGAACAACAACAGCTGTGTGTGTGTGTGTGTGTGTGTGTGTGTGTGTGCGTGTGACTGGAAGAGGTCAATATTTGTTCTCATCCCAAAGAAGGGCGACCCGACTGAGTGTGGAAACTACAGAACAATATCATTGATTTCACATGCAAGCAAGATTCTAGTGAAGATTATCCAAAAACGACTGGAACAGTACATCA
>NW_006400237.1:133374-144927 GCF_000299155.1 Elephantulus edwardii | reverse complement strand
TTTAGGGCTGTTGTACATAGGGTCGCTATGAGTCGCAAACGACTCGACGGCACATAACAACAAAAACAACAACATGTACGTATGTATATGTGTACGTATGTATATGTGTTCATATATGTGTATATATGTATATGTGTGTATATATGTATATGTGTACATATATGTGTGTGTATTTATGTATATATATATATTTGTTACAGTATGAGGATTATAATCAAGGTCATTAAACAAAAGTGTGTACGTATTGTTCAACTGTAAATAAATTTGCTCTGTAAACTTTCATGCAAATCACAATTAAAAGTAGCAAAAATTAAAAGAATGAGTGTTAACTAGCATGATTTTTTTAAATAACATTTTTTTCTTATACTGGCTTACTTACAAAGTTCGCATACATTGTTTTTCAAAGAGGAACTTTCCCCTTTCCTTTACTCACTCTTCCCTCCACCCATCAAATTGTGCCTGACTTCTAGTAGCATGAGCTATGAAATTTGACAGACTGGAGCTGAACTGTGTTCTAATACATAGCAAATTCTAAATTGGGACAAATTAAGCTTTCTGCCTCTGAATTACTACTAAGAAATATAGAGAATTAGTAATGCTTGTGACATGAAGTCTCTTTTAAGAGTAAATGCATTAATGTAGAAAATTTATTGTTGTTATTGATATTAAGTGCCATCGAGTTGTAGGCAAATCATAGCGAACCTATGAATGAAAGACCTGGACCATATTGATGCATATGAATAAATATTCACATATTTCTATGAGTATGTGGGTTTTTTTGTTTGTTTTCTGGGGTTTTTTTTGTCAATGCCTTCAATGCAGCTTAAGAAGAGGAGCATGATATCAGTATTGGAGGGAGACCCATCAATAACCTGGGTTATACAGATGACACAACCTTGCTTGCTGAAAATGAGGAGGACTTGAAACACTTGTTATGTAACATCAAGGAATGTAGCCTTTCATATAGATTTCATCTCAATTTCAAAAAAACAAAGACTCTTACCACTGGATTGATAGACAATGTCATGATGGATGAAGAGGAGGCTGAAACTGTCAACAGCTTCAGCTTACTTGGATCAGCAATTAATATCCTTGCTATTAGCAGTCAGGAAATAAGGAGACACATTGCCCTCAAAAAAAGCTACTGTTAAAAAAAAAAAACCCAAAACTGCTGTTAGGGACTTCTCCAAATTACAGAGGAGCAATGATGTCCATGTAAGGACTAAGGTGTGTCTGATTCAGGGCATAGACTTTTTGATAACTTGCTACACACCTTAGGGTTGGACAATGAATAAAGATGACAAAAGAAGAATTCATGCCTTTGAGCTGTGGTGTTAGAGAAGAGCACTGATCATCCTATGAACATCCAAATAACAAACAGATATACCTTGGGGAAGGTGCAGCTGGAATGCTCTTTGGAGGCAAGAGTGATGAGACTTCACCTCGCATACTTTAGGCATTATACTGAGAAGGTTGGAAGATTGGCAAAGAAGAGAAAGACCCTCTACCAGGTGGACGCAGTGACTGCCACAATGGGCTCTTGCTTGTTAGAAAGTGTGAGGATGGCAAAGGATAGAACAGGGTTCAGATCTTTTGTTCATACGTTTGCTATGAGTAGTGCTCAACTCACTGGAACCTAACAACAACGTGTATGTCTATTTGGACTTTTGATACTATGATTGGTCTTTCATAATATCACTTTTGACTATAATAAAAATGATGCAGAAAAATATTCTTGTTAAATACAGGGAGATTTAGTTGATTTTTCCACACTACGCAAGTTCTCGTTGATTGATAAGAAAGTTTACATCTATCTTCTTTAACTCAAGAGCCGTTGGGTATAACCATGATTTACGATCTGCAATGCAACAGCAGCCAATTATCTAAATACATCAGTACTTGAGCCATCTGTTTATGCCTAAATACCAGATGCTATATCTCTTGAAAATTTATGCTTACTGAAATTGCATTAATACTTGTACTTAGCCCATTTACAACACTGCAGTTAACAACAAAATACAGATGAGAAACATTTCTTATTCATAGGAATTACATACAAGAAAGACAACTGACTACTTAGACGTTTACTTTTTTAATTGGAAAAGTCCATTATATTCACCTATAAACCCCCAAGAATAGAACTAGTTTATGTATATTTATATGTAGGTCTCTCTGAAAAGAATACATCTTCAATGTTATAAGAAAGGATGAGACATGGGAAATTGTTGTATTGGAATTATACAAATCCACTTGTTTCAGATCTGTGTCCTATTTTAAAATATGTAAAAAAGTTTATACATATTACTGATATATAGCTTTAACACGTGAAAAATTTCCAGTGTACAGCAGCCTCTAAGCCATGGTCTTTGTATCTGAGTTTTAATTTGAAGCACTTGAGGTGTGAATCACAGAGGCTTATAGAAAAATTTAATTCAATTTCAATGTTTTTGAACTTTTTATTTTTACTTGAGTAATAGTTTACAGAACAAGTTGGTATTCCACTAAGATATTCATGTGCATTTTACTTTATGTTATTTATTACAATCCCCATTATTCCAACATTCTTCCTACACCCTCTCTGACATCTTGTTCCCATTCATCCTTCTTTCTTCACTTTGACTTCTGAGCTTTATCCCTTAGGAAATGTTTTTTAATCTTAATGTGCTTGATTGATCTAAGGAATGAGTACCTCCCTGGTATTATTGTTTACCATATATGTCTGTTTATTGCTTTTCAGTGGGACTCTGACAGCGTAGCCTATAGAAAATTGAACTTAAAGGTTGTACCTCTCTAGAAGTAAAAATTTACCTGTTACTCTAAAAGAGAAAAATGGACAAGGTCTCCATTGATTTATAGTCTCAGAAACCTAATAGAGGGTCAGCTATCAGTCAGTTTAGACTCAAGAGCAATTAAAAAAAAAAAGAAATGAGATTACTTTGCAGACAATGGATCCATAGGGCTGAGTTGAGTTTCAGCATCAAAGGGTGGCTAGATCTCCCTGTGTACATCAACAAACAAACGAATTGAGAAAATATGGTGCATTCACACAGTGGAATACTATGCAGCAATAAGGAGCAATGTTGTTGTTGTTAAGTGCCATCGAGTCATAGGCAACTCATAGCGACTCTATGAAGGAGAGTCTTCAATGCTTGGGTGCCTATCATCCTCTCTCCAGGTTCATAGGGTTTCTGGAGAAAAGCTATTACGGAAGTGGATGCCACTCCTGCTTCCAATAAGAAGCAATAGTTTTGTAAAACAAACATGGGTGAATTTAGAGAGCATTGTACTGAGTGAACTAACTCAGTCTCATAAGAACAAATACTGCATAAGACCAGTATTAAAAATAGAAGGATAACTAATAAGATATAGATAAAAATCTAAAAGGGGAAGACAATGTGGATGGGGAGGAGAGGGTGAAAGGGGAAGGAAATCACTAGGATAACAGAATTTGGTGGCTGAAGGGGAAGTGGTGAAGAAATTAGCAAAGGTCCAATGGTGGCCAGAAGAGAAAGGATAATAATAGGTATAGATCAATGGTGATTAATTAATAGTATATATGAGTGAACATTTGAAACACAAAGTGAATGAAAAAATAAGTGAAACACAATGTATATGAACTATACACAATGTACACAAATTTTGTATGCAAACCAATACAAAACTTTTAAAAAGTGAAATAAAAATAGGATGTCACTGCAAGGGTCCATAAAGCACAAAACGAATGAACTGTCGAAACAATTCATATGATACAGGTGAAGTCTGGTTATACAAGTAAAAGCATATCTTGACAAAAGCATTGTGGTTTCATTAACTTATGCATTTTAAATGCCTTTTTGATATAATCTTACTATCTAGAGGTCTAGCTGCCTTGACCATTCCAGATTGTTTAACTAGCACTGTACACCACTGCATCTATTTTATCTATATATGTGCATTTAACCCTAGACTTTATAACATTTTAACTAAAGTATAGTTTACATATATGCAAGTTAAAAAAAAATGAGTGGGCCAGAATCCTCATCTTAGGGATTTCACATTGATTTTGGCATCAGGATTGGAGACAAACATATCAGAAACCTGTGTTATGCAATAACACAATCTTTCTTACTCTAAGTGAGAAGTACTTGACGTGCTTATTGAAGAAAATAAAGGACTACAGCCTTTAGTAGGGATTATATCTCAACATCAAGCAAACAAAATCCTGACTACTAGGCAATAGGCAACATTGTGTTAGATAGAAAAGATTGAAATTGTCAACAATTTTATCCTACATGGATATCCACAACCAACATTCTTGATTCCAGCAGTCAGGATATGAAGAGATTTATAGCATTGGGAAAGTATGCTGACAATGACGTCTCCAAAGTCCAGAAGAGTAATGATATCACTTTAAAGACTAAGATACATCTGATTCAAGTCATGGTCTGTCAAAACACTTCCTATGCATCTGAGAGCTGGACAACAAATAAGGAAGGAGAATGATTCCTTTGAGTTGTGGCATTGGAGAACTTACTTTCCCAGGAACTGCTGAAAAACAAACTTATTTTCTTAGACAAGTGAATTAAGAGTGCTCCTATGAAACAAGGATGATGAAGCCTTGCCTCACATACTTTGGGCATGTTGCTAGGAGGGACTATTTCTTGGAAAGGAGAATCATCCTTGGAAAGATAGAAGATCAGTGAACAAAAGAAATACATTCAATGAGATGGATTGACATAATGACTGTGGCAATGTGCTCAAGTATGTCAGAAATGATAAGAATGGTACAGGATAGAAGAGGGTTCAGATCTGTCATACTCGACTTGACAGCATCTAACAACAACAAGTGCAACAATCAAACTTATAATCCTGGCCTTTTTATTATTTTGAATTATTTTTTTCTACATTTATTTCTCTTTCAATGCCCTGTAGTATTCTTTATTATGATATATGGGAACCATCTATTTCTGGTTTTAAAGAACACTGAAGGTGAGATTCCTGAAGTATACTCAGGTAGACATTAATTGTTTCCATTCATTTTTAAAGTCATCATTATGGCACTTACAGAGAGGGAGGGACTGATTGCACCCTTTGTGAGTAAACCTTGCATAACATTGTCACCAATGTTAATGCTATTGTTAGGTGCTTTTAAGTTGACCACAACTGTATGAAAAACAATTCTGAACCTTTCCTTTTCCTGCATTATTCTCATGATCTCTTCCATACTCATAGTCATTGTGTTAGTCACTACATCATTCCATCTTATTGAGATCTTTCTCTCTTTTGCCTATAACCTATTTTTCTCAGTAGGATCGCTTTCTCTCTCTAAAGAATGGCTCCTCCTGAAAAAATATGCCAAAAGTCAGACAAATTTTACCATCCTGACCTACAGCCCTGTGATTTCACTTCCTTTAAGACAGATCTGTTTGTTCTCTTGGCAGTCAGTGGGATATTTTCAATCCTTGTTGGTCATCCTTATATATTGTGCAACTTTCAAATGTGTAAGACAAAACTGAAAATAATATAAATTTGAATCAGGTACACCTGAAATTTAAACTGAGATTTAAATCTTTGCTTAGAACTTTGGTGAACTCCCTGACTGTAGATTTCTCCACTGCAACTCATATTTTAATTTCTTGACTGTCATTACCAAGGATGATGAATATGAAGTAAAATGAACTTCTTGACAAATGCAATCTTTTCTCTATTTCTTGTGATATTGTTTGTTAGTCCTCAGGTGAGAATTTTTGTTTTCTTGTGGTTGAATATAACTCATATTGAAAACTGTGGTCTTTTATCTTCTAGAGTAAGTGCTTCAAATCTTCTTCGTAAAAAAAAAAACAACAACCTGTGCCATGTGTATAATGCAGGTTATCAATGAGTTTTTCTCCACTTATGATGTCCCATTCTTCTTAATACAGTCCAATGACTAGATTGGTTTGCTCAGATTGGTTAATTATGGAGAAAGAATACAAGCCACAAGCACAAAGTTCCTGATTTTAAAACACACAGTGCTTTTTTGATCTGTTTGTTCAAGTATGTCTTGTTCTATGAATAGGTTTCTCATGAACATACTAAAGTTTTCTGGGATTCTCAACTTTTTCAATATTAGCCATAATTTTTAATAATCCACAGAGTTAAATGCCTTTGCTTAACTAATAATACCCAAGTAAACTTCTTTCAAATATTTTCTGTCATATTAAGATACATCTTACATTTGTCATGATGTCTCCCATCCCATGGCTTCATCTAAATTCATATTGTATTTCTGGAAGTTCCATGTTGATGCACTGTTTCTGTTTTATAAAGATCTTCCACAAGGGTTTACTTGAATGCTATAGTAATGATATTTTTCAATAATTTCCACAGTCTTCTGGATCACTTTTACTGGGAATGAGAACAAATATGGAGCTGTTTCTTGCCACCAATCACTCTATTTTTTTAAATTTTTTTTCACTCTACATTTTTATGTATTTGCATGCACACATATGTTGTTGTTGTTAGGTGCCATTGAGTTGACTATAACTCATGGTGATCCTACAAACAACATCCAAAACTGCTCTGTCCTGTACCATCTTCACAATCTCTGATATGCTTGAATCTGTTATTATAATTACTTTGTCGAACCATCTTCTTGAAGGTCTTCTCTTTCTCTGGACTTTTACCTTTCCCATCATGATGTCCTTTCCTAAGCACTGGTCCGTCCTGCCAATATGCTCAAAACATGTGACATAAAGTTTCACTGTCCTTTCCTCAAAGAAGCACGCTAGTTGTACTTCTTCCAAGACAGATTTTTTTTGTTTTATTTTTTTTTGACAGTTTATAGGGCACTTAGTACTCTTCTCCAACACTTCAACTCAAAGACATCTATTCTTCTTCTGCCATCCTTATTTATTTTCCAATTTTCAGATGCTTAGGAAGTAGTCAGAAAAACCACAATTTGGATAAGGAGCACCTTAGTGTTTAAAATGATAAAAATTCTTTTTAACAAATTTGGAGAGGTCTTAGCAGATTATCGCAATGCAACATGCCTTTTAACTTCTAACTCTTTTTTTTTAATTTTGTTTTTAAATAATTTTAGTGAGCATTTACAGAGATTTTAGATTTCCATTCATTCATTGCTGCACTTCTCTCCCCGCCCAACCTTCCCCCCACCCCAGTTAGCTCCTCTCTTTCAAAAGTAAAAGAAACACTCCTTCCCTGGTACCCATTCCCCCCGCACCCCTCCCACCACCCCAAGTACATTCCACTATGCAACCTTAATTGTGGACTCTTGTGATAACCATAATACCCTATCATATATCGCTTTTAAATTATTCACTCTTAACTCTTGTTACAATAGGTATTAATTGGATCTAAGTACAAAGAAGTCATTCACATTTTCAATTTTTCTCCATCTGTCATGATATTGCTTATTTGTCTAGTACTGAGAATTTTTGTTTTCTTGATAAAATGCAATCCATATCAAAGTTGTAGTCTTTTCTACAAAAAATGTTTCAAGTCCTCTTCACTTTCAGTGAGCAAGATTGAGTCATCGGCATAATTTAGATTATTGATGAGGTTTACTTTAAACTTGATGTTACATTCCTCTTCATGGAGTTTAGCTACTAAAATATATGCTCAGCATGCAGATTGAATAGTTATGGAGAAAAGATACAACTCGAACACATATTTTTCCTTATTTTAAACTACACAGGTGTTCCCTTATTCTGTTTAGTTAATAGGTTCTTGATCTCTGTATATGATTCATATGAGCATAATCACTTGTTTTGTGATACTCATTCTTTTCAATGTTATACATAATTTGTTATGTTAACCATAAAATATATTTATATAATCATTGAACCATAAGGAAGCATCTTTCTAGTATTCTCTGCTTTCAGTCAAGATTCTTAAGATATTAGCAATATCCCTCATTCCACAGCTTTTTCTGACTCCAGCTAGACTTTTGGTGGTTCCCTGTAAATGTACTTTTCCAACTGTTCTTGTGTATGAATAATATTTTTAAATAAAATTTACATTCTATAGGATCACACTGACAATGGCAGCTATGCAAAGGCTTCTGACTGTGTGGATCACAACAAGCTGTGGTTGACTCTGAGAAGAATGGTAATCCCAGAACATTTGATTGTGTTAATGCAAAACCTGTACCTGGACCAAGAGGCAGTCGTCAGAAAAAAGCAAGGAGACACTACATGGTTCAAAATCAAGAATGGAGTGCGTCAAGGATGTATTCTGGCTCCATACCTTTTCAATCTGTACGCAGAAGAGATCATCCGAGACACTGGTCTTTATGAGGAGGAATGTGGCATCAGGATTGGTGGAAGAGTCATCAACAACCCATGTTATGCAGATGACACAACCCTGCTTGCTAAAAGTGAGGAGGACCTGAAGCCCTTGCTGCAGAAGGTCAAGGACTACAGCCTCCTATATGGATTGAAGCTCAACATCAAGAAAACAGACTCTCACCACTGGGCCAATTGGCAGCATCAGTATGGAGGGTGAAGAGATTGAGATAGTTAACAGTTTTAGTTTGTTTGGCTCCATGACCAACACTCTTGGTAACAGCAGCCAGGAAATCAAGAGACTAATTGCATTGGGAATGTTGGCTGTGAGGGACTTCTCAAGAGTACTGAAGAGCAACCACGTCAGGCTGGAGACTAAGGTGCACCTGATCCAGGCTCTAGTCTTCGCAATTATGTGCTACGCATCAGAAAGTTGGACAGTGAATGGGGTTGATTGAACGAGAATTGATGCCTTTGAGCTGTGGTGCTGGAGAAGAGTGTTGAATATACCATAGACTGCTAGGAGAACAAACAGGTTTGTCCTGGAGAAGGTGAAGCTGGAATGCTCCTTGGAGTCAAGGATTCTGAAACTTTGGCTGACATACTTTGGGCATGTTGCAAGGAGGGACTAGTCCTTGTAGAGGGACATCATGTTTGGCAGAATGGAGGGGCGGCGAAGGAGAGGAAGACCTTGCATGAGATAGATCGATTCTGTGAGTGGAGTGGTTGTAATGAGTGCGTATGAGATGGCTAGGTTGGCACAGAATAGAACGGTGTTTAGAACTCTTGTACATAGGGTTGTTATGAGTTGCAAGCTACTTGATGGCACATAACAACAACAACATCATTGGATCACACTTACTATTGATGTTTATAAAGCTAACATATGCTTCTTTGTTCAAACACATGCCACATGCAAAATGGGTTCTACCAAATCTATGTATGATCATGAGTTTAATCCTATTCACTAATATCTATGTGTCTGATCTGTCTGTCCACTTATAGGTTAATGTCTGCTATTTCAAGCAATGCAGGATTGTATATGATCTCTAGTTGTCTATAATGCAAAAAGAAAAAAAAATCAGTCTGTATCAACTTCTGATATGGATTCAGATGAATTTTGAGTGGACTTTTTTCTGCCTAAAAACTAACGTGATGTCTTTGTGTACAGAAAATAAGCAGTTAAAAAAGAGTCACTAAAAAAAAAAGAGAGAGTCACTACACTATGTAATCTTCATTCTGGACTCATGGTGGCGTGTACTGGGGGATAGGGAGGGTTATATACCAACGAAGGAATTTTTCTTTTACTTTTTAAAGAGAAGAGTGAACTGGGGCTGGGGGTGGGGGGCAGGGAGAGAAATACAACAATGAATGAATGGAAATACAACATCTCTGTAAACGTTCATCAAAATTAATAAAATATTTTTTATAAAAGAGACTCACAACCAGTAATGGGGAATATTATTGTTGTTGTTTATTTATTATGACTCAGTGATCCCATGAGCAACAAATAGAAACCTTGCCACAGTCAGCACCATCCCTGTGATCTCTGCCACGACCAACTCTAGTTGCAATCACTTTGTAATTCTAATTTATTGAGGCCCTTTCCTTCTTTTGAAGACCCTTTGCTCTCCATGTGTCCTGTCATTCGAAGGACTGATGCCTTCTGACAACATATCCATTGTTTGTTGGGAGCAGTTTCACCATTCTTGCCTCTAAAGACCATCCTGGCTGCACTTCTAAGATAGACTTTTTTTTTTCAAAAGGCAGGTACATTCAATATTCTTCACCAGTATCACCATTCAAAAAAATGAAATCAAAAGCCTTTTTTCACCTTCCTTATAAATTGTGCAATTTTTTACAAGCATGTGAAGTGACTGAAAATATCATGTCCTTCATCAGGCACATTTTAGTCTTTAAACTAACACCTTTGTTCTTGGACATTTTGGAAGAGGTCATTGAAAAGAGATTCGTCCCACACAACATGCATTTTGATTTCTTGAATCCTGCTATCATGAATATTAACCTTGAATATAAGTAAAATTAAATTCTTTACTACTTTAGTCTTTTCTCCATCTATTATAATGTTTCTTATTTGTCCAGTGGTGAGGCTATCATCATAGATATTATTCTATAAGTCTTTCAAGGCATCAAGTTCTGCAAGAAAGTTCATATCACTTCATTACATAGGTTGTTGATAAATCTTCCTCCAATCTTAAACCACATTCTTCATTGTATATTCTGGTTTTACAACTTATTTGCTTAGTATAAAAATTGACTGAGAATTACAGAAGATAAAACTCTGACATACATCCTTCTTTATTTCAAACTACGCAGCACTACCGTATTCAATTTGAAAGACTACTTTTTTAATCTAGAAATAGATTTTATTTGAATACCATTAGGTGCTATAGAATTCTTAGTATTCTCAATAATATCTGTACTTTACTGAGATCAAAACGATGAAAGTAATGTCTATGTATATCCAATAAAGCATGTGTAAGCACCTTTCCATAATCTGTACTTTTAATCAAGATTAATATGACATTAGCATGATACTCCTTTTCCTAGGACCTCTTCCAAAATTAGCTTCAATTTCTGGAAGTTCTCTTTGGATTTAAGTCTCTAGCTATCTTTTAATAATCATCAGAATGATTCTGCATATAATATTAATGATACTATTATATAATTCCCAATTTCTATTTTATCATTTATTTTTTAAATAGTAATTAATATTCTTTTGCAGTCAGTTGATCAAGTAACTATCTTACAAATATCTTGGTACAAATTAATGGAAATTGGTAAGATAATACTGCCGAAACACTTCTTTTGGTATTCTAACATTGTCGGAGTTTGGTTTTTGCCAATGCCTTCAGGGCAGTATGGACTTCTGCTTTCATTATCATTAGTTCTTGATACAAACTAATTCCTGATCTAATGTCAACATTTTTGGTATAATGACTCTGTTTATTTCTCGCATCTTTTTTTGGTGCTACCTGCATCTTTCAATGTTTTGTTATAGAATATTTCAGTACCACAAATAAAGGCTTAAATTTGTCTGCAGTTCTTTCAGCTTTAAAAATGTTGACTATTTTCTTTCCTTTTTTTGGTTTTCCAACTCCAAGTCTATACATTTCTTATTTTAACTCTTTTGTTTTCTCTCTCTGAATTGTCCTTTGAAATCTTCTGTTCAATTCTCTATCTCATCATTTCCCCCTTCACTTTAGCTTCATTATGACCAAGAGCAAGTCTCTTCTAACATTCCCTTTATCTTTTTCTTCAGTTTTAA
>NW_006400237.1:119202-129553 GCF_000299155.1 Elephantulus edwardii | reverse complement strand
CAGCTTCCAAATGTATGGTTTTTTCTCCTTTATCATCCTATTATTAATTTCTAATTTTGTGGCATTATGGTCTGAAAAGATGGTTTGTATTATTTGAAATCATTCTACAACTTAGGTGGTTTTATTTTTTTAGTATTTATTATATCACATCTACTCTTAACAATGTTTAATATTCAGAAGAGATAATTTCAAGGTCATATTTTATCTCTCATAGATTTATTTTATTTGTCTTCAGCTTTAATTTTAATTAGCCTAGAGTAGCTAATGGTCTAATACATAGTTAGGGGCTCAGGTGGCCTAATGACAAGAAATGGCACTGCAGTCCCAAAGGCATCTAGTTCAAAGCCCCCAGCTGATCCATGGAAGAAGGATGGGTAATATTCTCCCATGTGATGAACTGTTTTTGAACAACTGCCCAAGACTCAGCTTTCAGCTGGTTCTGACTCTATGGTAGACAACAACTCTATGGTACACAACAACCTGGCCTTCGTGTGACTCCTGATATTGAGTTAATTCTCCTTTGAATTCACAAGCTACTCCATGATAAAAAATGGACAATATTCTCCCATGTAAAACCCACTGGAGGAGCAAATATGGATCTATTCCAAAGGTAGACAACAACAATATCGCTTTTTACAAATTAAGTCCATTTGATTTGCATGTATTTCCTAAGTGAAGTTCTGTGTCAGTCACCATTTATGGTGGATTACTGTTGTATTTTTTAAAAACAAACAATATTTACAATTAATACAATTCTGTCATATGATCACTAGCCTAATTTCTGTGACCAAGAATTTATTTTATAACTATTCATATTTCTTCTTTGCTTTAACTTTTGCATTTATTAAAAGCAAAACAGAATCTTCAAACTCATTGCCATCAAGCTGGAACTGATTCCATTCTTTGAGTTTCTGTGGTTATAAACCACAGGAAGAAAGTATTTTTATTCTGTGGAACCAAAGAGATGTGACCTTTGGTTTCATAGCAAAATTAAAGCAACTTGATTGCCCGTTTTATCAATTCAGAGTACAAAATTATCAGAAACTTTCAATTGCCTCATTTTTGTATTTTATGGTTGGTTTAATGATGAATAATAGTTACATAAATAGAAATTCTTTTTATGAGTATGGACATCGTCCTGTAACTGACAGTATTCTGATTAATGATAGAATGAGGAAGATTTTTGTACCATGGATTAGAACAACACCATTAATCTTCAATTTGTTATTGCTGGCATAATAGGTAATATGATTGTATGATTCAATTTGATCAAAATTATCCAAAATGGCAAGTGATTACACTCAGTTTGTTGTACTGTGGTGGCTTGCATGTTTTTGTGATGCTGGAAGCTATGCCACCAGTATTTCAAACACGAGTAAGGTCATCAATGGTGGACAAGTTTCAACACAGCTCCAGAGGGAATAGCCTAAGAAACAGAATCTACGATTCTGTTTGGCAGCAGCAAACCCTGAAAAATCTTATGAATAATAGAAGGGCATTGATGTTATTCTTGTGTATCATCAAGTCAGAACTGATCTATAATTGGCCATCCAATAGAATTTCAGAAGCAGTTAGTTGCATGGGAGGAAATTGCCCATATTTTCCCCATGGAGCAGCTGAATGGCAATTATTTACGTGGGCATGTCTCTCTGAGCTCTGTGAGTCAAAGAATATCACCACTGGGCCAATGGGCAGCACCATGATAGACAGTGAAGAGACTGAGATTATTAACAGCTTCAGCTTACTTGGCTCCACAATCAACACTCTGGGTACCAGAAGCCAGGTAATCAAAAGATTAATTGCATTGGGAAAATGTGCTGTCATGGACCTCCCCAGAGTGCTAAAGGGCAACGATGTTAATCTAAAGACTAAGATGTGTCTGGTTGAGGCCCTGGTCTTCATGATTAATGAATAAAGATGCCTTTGAGTTGTGATTCTGGAGAAGAGTATTGAACATACGATGGAATGTCAAAAAAACAAACATATCTGTCCTGAAGAGGGTGAAACCAAGATGCTCCTTGGTGGAAAGGATTTTGAAGCTTCGTCTCACATGCTTTGGGCATGTGGTCAGGAGTGACAAGCCTTTGAAAAAAGACATCATTCTTGAAAGGATGGAGGAGCAGTGCAGGAGAGGAAAACCATGAATGAGATAGATTGACAAAGTAACTGGATAATGGAGTTTGGTGTGTCAGAGATAATGAGATTGAGTCAGGAGAGGGCAGGGTTCAGAGTTTTTGTGCATAAGGTCACTATGAGTCACAGGCAACTCAACAGCATATAACAACAACAACTTGAGTAGTAGCTCTGACCTCCATATAGCCAAGCAGCAGAGAACAGAGACTCAATACTTTAAGCTTTTATTTTAAAATTTTACATGTTTTGACTCACGGCTTTGGCATTTTAGCATAGTCCTACCTTTAGTAATATTCATAATTTTATAGATAAAAATTTGTGGCTATGATTCAGCAGAAAACCAGGATATTTTCAAGGTCATACTTTCCCTGATTTCTGAAAGATTTGTCTGATTTTGCCCTGTAGATGACTCAGTGAAAGTGTGTCAATAGAATATGTGTGAATTTGGGAGGTCTGATTCCTTGGGAGAGATTCATATTTATTCCCATTCCAAAGAAATTGATCCCATAGAGTGTAGAAATTGTCTAACAATGTCACTGATATTACACATGCAAAATCTTGAAGATTATCCATAAACTACTGGAGTCAACTGAGAACAAACAGAAGTTCAAGTTGGATTTAGGAGAAGCCATGTTACTAGGGGCATCATAGCCAAAGTTCAGTAGATCTTGGCTGAAAGCAGAGAGTACCAGAAGAATGTCTGTTTGCTTTTCATTGACTATGTAAAGGCATTTTACTGAGTGGATCACAACAAATTCCATCTAATTTTAAGAAGAAAAGGAATCCCAAAACATTTGACTGTGTTTATGTGAAACCAATACTTAGAGCAGGAAGCAGTCGTGAAAACAGAACAAGGAAAAACTGCATGGTTTGAAATTAGGAAAGGAGTATGCCAGGAATGCATCCTTTCTTCATATCTTTTTAATCTATATGTATAACAGATTATTTGGTAGGTTTGGGTTTACAAGAAGGAGGGTGGCATCAAGATTGGAGGATGATTCATCAACAACCAGTACTATGCAGATGGTACAAACTTGCTTGCCAAAGCTGAGGAGGACCTGAAGTATTTGCTGCAAAAAGTCAAGGACTGCAGTCTTCAATATGTACTGATGCTTAAGATAAAAAAAACAAAAACAAAAACAAAAAAAACCCCAACAAATATTCTTACCACTGGACTAATTTGCAGCATCATGTCAGATAGAGAAAAGATTCAGACTGTAAACAATTGCGGCTTACTTGGATCCATAATCAATACCCCGGCATCAGCAATCAAGAAAACAAAAGATAAATTGTCATTGTTGTTGTTATGTGCTGTCAAGTCGCTTGCGACTCAGCAACCCTAAGTACTAGAGCCCTAAACCCTGCTCTATCCTGTGCCAATCTCATTGTCTTTGACACACCTACTCCCACTACCTCAACCACAGAATCACTCCATCTCATGGAGGGTCTTCCTCTCCTGTGCTGTCCCTCCACTCTCCCAAACATGATGTCCCTCTCCAAGGACTGGTCCCTCCTTGCAACATGCCCAGATTATGTCAGACAAAGCTTCAGAACCCATGACTCCAAGGGCAGCCTGGCCCGTGGCCTGGCGCTCCCAGATAAAATAGTTTGGGGACTGGGGGAGGAGACAGATTTGGAGTATTCATGCCTTCATGACCTTGCCACCTTGCTGCAGGTACAGGAAACCAATTGGGGGCCTCCATGGCCTGGCGCTTCCAGACAAAATAGTTCTGGTCCAAGGGCCATAGGCTTGAACCTAGGTGAAGTCTGTGCATATAGTTGCCACTTATGCTTTTAAAAGAGGTATTTGTAATGACTAAGTCATTGGTCATATGACACTGTGTTGTGGGATCTCCTATCTCATTTCTGTCACCAAGGCTCTGTTTTCCAACTAATAATATTTTTATTTGTTTCCAGCTTTTACATTTCAAAAAATCAGTTTTTATGATTTAAAAAATAAAATAGAGGGGTAACTGGTAAGATAGATAAAAGTGCTAAAGGGGAAGAGGAAGGGTCAAGGTGGTTAAGTGTCGGGAGGGAGGTTTGCATAATTTGATGGGTGAAGGTAGGAGGGTGAAGGATAGTTCTAGTAGAGACTTGAAAATATAGGATGATAGTGGGAATAGATCAATGTTAATAAATGTTATAAAACACTAGGAATTGTGTTTTATAATAGTGAAACACAATGTAAATGAAGACATGTATAAAACACAATTTGAATGAAGAAATGTGTAAAACAAAATGTATATGTATTAAGCAGAATGAATTGTGCAAAGTAATATAAAATTTAAAAATTATAAAAATATTTGAAATCTAATAAATGTATTTGCCTTGAATAAATCATTTAATGTAGTCAGTTCAGAGAAAGACATTCATATATCCCAAAAGTCAGTCCCAAACAGATAACAAGTTTAAGCTTTAAGAAGATAGAAAAGATAAACCCAGTTACATTTGGAAATAAGAGACAAAAAATAAGCAAATCTCTTCTGAAAAGCAAAAATTATGTAAGAAGTCTCTTACTCCCTGATTTCAAAACCTCTTACAGAGCTATAATAATCAAAACAGCATAGTACTGGTTTAACAACAGACACATAGATCAATGGAATGAAATAGAGAATCCAGAAAGCAATACATCAATCTGTCAACTGATATTTTACAAGGTAACAAAATCATTCAATGGAGAAATTGAAATGGTGCTGGCAAAACTGGACATCTATCTGTAGAAAACTGAATCAGGATTGATATCTCACGCTATAAACAAAACCAACTCAGGATGGATTCAAGATCTAGGAGGAAAACTCCATACTATAAAGAGACAAAATGGGAATGCATTTAGAAGCCTACAGCAAGAATAGATTTCCACACATAGACAAAATTGCACAATCTGTATAGAATAAAACTGACAGTTGGGTCATTCTTAAAATCGAATCCCTGTGCTCATCAAAAACTTTCTTTAAGGGATCTCCTACCTCATTTCTGAGGGTGTAAAGAATGCCTATGGATTGGGGAAAAAACCATTTGGCAATAATATTTCACATAAGAGTCTCATAATAAAAATTTGTAGAGTACTATAGGATCGCCACAAAGAAAGACTAATAATCACAAAATGGACAAAAAACATGAAAAGATTCTTCTCAAAGGAGAACTATAAGGAAATGCTCAAAATTGCTAGCAATCAGAAATGTGCAAATTAAAACAATAAGACACAATCTCATAACAACTGCAGTAACAAAGTATAACAGCACAACAAACAATACATATTAGAGAGAATCTGGAGAGTTGAGAACTCTAATACACTCTGGTAAGATTGTAAAATGGTACAAACATTCTGAAAGGTAGTTTAATGTTTCCTCAAAAAAGCTGAACAGAGAAATCTTATATGTACATATATGACCCAGCTATTCATTCTTCTGCTAGGAAAATACACTAAAGAAATCAGACTTGAGATATAAATGGAGGTTAAGACACCTATGCTTATAGCAGATAATATTTACAATAACAAGAAAATGTAAACATCCCAAATGCCTGTCAAAAATTAATGGCTTGAAAAATGATGGTACATTCAGACAATGGAATACTACGCAACACTAAGAAACAACAACTTTGTAAAATACTATGTAACATGAGGGAGTTGAGGAAGCATCATGCTGAATTAAAGAATTCATTCACATAAGGACAAATACTGCATAAGACTGCTATTCTGGAAATAGAGGAAAACTGAACAAGGTATATGCAAAAGTTTAAAAGAGGAAGAGGAGTCAGAAAGAGAAAAAAGGAAAAATCACTGGGATAGCAAAGGTAGATGTGTCAGTGAACGCAGAGGGTTGTTTTTTCTTGGTTATTTTCTTCTGCAATCATGTGCCAATAAGTAGTGTAATATTTAAAGCACTTTAATGCAGATTTGTGAGGAGCAGAAAGAATTCTCTAAAAACTGTCTCCCAGTCTAAAGAAGGTTATTGGGTTTATACTTCGGGTTAGGTTCTAATTTACTTAACATATTACTATCACTGAGCTCTAGTAGTAAGAATAGTAGTAAGAATCTGTGCTGCAATTTTAAAGGCACAGAGTTCAAATCCACCAGTTTCTTTGCAGGAGAAGAATAAGTAATTTCTTCCTGTGAGATTAACTGCCTCTGAAATAAAACCTGCGAAGAGGGTCAGCTATGGGTCAGTTCTGATTCAATGGCACAAAACAACAACAACATTACTATCTCTAGTTGCCACTGGACTGATAGACAACATCATGATAGATGGAGAAAATATTGACACTGTCTAAATTACTGCATTTTACTTGAATCCACAATCAATACACTTGGTAGCAGCTGTCAAGAGAACAGGAGGCATATTTCACTGGAAAAGTCTCCAGTCAGGAACTCCTTCCCAGTACAAAATTACTAAGGATAAATATTACTTTAAGGACTAAAGTGAGCCTGATTAAGGCCATGGTCTTTTCAAACATGTGCTATGCATCTGAGAACGGGACAATGAATGAGGATGACAGAATAAGAATTGATGCCTATTATCTGTGACATTGAAGAAGAGTGCTGACTATCTCATGAACTGACAACAGAGCATGGTAATGACAACAGATATATCTTGGAGAAGGTGCAGCTCGAGTGCTCCTTGGAGGCTGGGGTGGTGAAGTTTTGTTTCACTTACTTTGGGCATGTTGCTAGGAAAATCAATTCCTTAAAGAAGGATGTAATGCTTGGTAAGGTGGAAGGACAGACAGCAAAGGTGAGGAAGACCCTCATCCAGGTAGGCTGACACAGTAACTGCTTTAATGGACTCCAGTATGTCAGGAAGTGTGAGGAGGGCACAGAAAGAACAGGATTCTGATCTGTTCATAGGGTGTCGATAAGTTGTACTGGACTCCAGGACACCTAACAATAGTAATACCTTTAGTTCAAGGTTACAGTATCCTTGCATTCAAAATAATAGTTTACATACAGTTTTTACTAAGCAGACTTTAGGTACAGTTTATATATGACTGAAAAATAAAATGGCTAATTAGGAAAGATGCATTTCCTCTCTTGGCAAACAGTTTAAGGTAATCTTCATGACTATAGAGAATTTGAAACAGGATTCTGAGGACAAAACAAACGTTAATTAGATGGTTCAACCTGTTTCCCATGATGGAAATACAGAATGTCAGTTTTTAGAACTAAACCATATGCTTAAATAATCTTGACATAAATAATAATAACCCATCAGGTAGAGGAGAGGGGATAAAGGAATGGGGAAGTTTCAATGGGGACTTGAAAAGATTGGACAGGATGTTAATAGGCATAGGTCAATGGTAATTAATTAAATAAAATACAATGTATATGAATAATTGTATAAAACCAGTATACATTAGTGAAACACAATGTATATGAATTAATATAATTGATTAAAATTTCACAGATCTGCTGAGCTGTTTAAATCACTAACCTTTTAATTAGCAACTGAGTGCTCAATCACTAAACCACCAGGGTTCCTGGGTTCAGTTCTCTGCTCTGTAACTCATTCATTGTGTTTGAGAGCAAGATCCTTCTACTCTCTATTCCTCTGTCTCCAAGAGTGCACATGGGGGGGGGGGGGCATTACATCTAGAGATCAGATAAGTGAAAAGTGACTTAAGGGTATGTAATAATCAACGTCTTTCATACCAGCAGTTTAAGAATCCAAAGTCATGTTGCATTCGGAAAATCTACCAAGAACTTTCCAAGGTGCTAAGGAGCAATGTAGTCAGTTTAGGGACTAAGGCTAATCTGAGTCAAATCATGGTCTTTTCAAATACTTGTTATGCATCTGAAAGTTGGACAATGAGTAAGAATAAAATAAGATTAATCAATTCTTTTGAGTTGGGATATTGGAGAAGAGTACTGAATACTTCATGGATTGTCAAAAGAACAAATACGTTTTGAAGAAAGTGCAACTCGGGTCTTTCTTAGAGGCAAAGATAATAAAGCTTTATATCACATACTTTGACATTCTTTTAGGAGGGACAAGTCATTGGAAAAAAAGATTGATGGCAGGTCAGTGAAAGAGAAGACCCTCAACAAGTAGGATTGACACAGTTATTGTACCAATGGACTCACTCACATCACATACATCTGAGATGATTAGGATGGCACAAAATAGAGCAAGGCTCAGTTTGTTCAAAAAGGTGTTATGAATCACAGTAGTCAATTTTAGCAAAAATAGCAACAACATGACCTTGTAAAGCTTGTGTACATGTTTTGATCAGTACTATTTAGCACACAGGAAGCTTTGGTGACCTAAAGGTAAACCAAAGGCAAAGAATTTGAATTCAGAAATTGCTCCATAGGAGAAAGATGAGCAGTCTTCTCCTATGTGATTTACAGCCTCTGAAAACCTGTTTAGATGGTCAGCTGTGAATATGTTTATACTGGAGTGCAGATGACCCATAGTAATAATAGTTAGCACATGGGTTAATTCAGGATGCTGTGGACTCTGATGTTCTTGTAATTCCTCCTTAAAATAGGAAGAAATTATTTTAAGGATATAATATAAATAAGAACAATAACTATAAGAATATTTTATATTAATTCAAGAGAACAAGAAACAACTATAACTCAAGTAAACCAAGTTTTTAGCAAAGCTCTCCCCAGTGGGTTGCCTGGAGACAAAACCCTAGAGGGTTATTAATTCTTATTTTCAAGATAATGTGTTCTTAGAAACTGTGGTGTATGTTTATTCACTTTATTTTGTAATGGAAATGCTGTGAATCGCTGTAATTTGTTTATTGCTTTTGCATAGTTTTGCCAATATACAATTTAACTGTGGCAAGATAGTTAAATGTTTATATTTACTTTTTCCCCTCACTTTCCATTTCAGTGTCTAGTTACTTCATGCTTGAAAGGGTGGAGGGATAGCACAGGAGAGTCTGCTCTATCCTGTGCCAATCTCACTGTCTTTGACACAATCACCCCGATTATCCCAGTCACTGAATCAATTCTCTTTAAAGATGGTCTTCCCCTCCTGTGCTGTCCCTCCACCATCCCAAGCATGATGACCCTCTCCAAAAACTGGACCCTCCATGCAACATGTTCAAAGTATGTCAGACTAAGCCTCCAAATCCTTGCCTCCAAGGAGCAGCCCAGTTTAACCCTCTGCAGGATGAACTTATTTGTTTTCTTAGAAGTCTGTGGCACATTAAATGTTCTTCTCTAGCACCACAGTTCAAAGGCATCAATTCTTCTATCCTCCCTAGTCATTGTTCAATAGCAATTGATTGCAAAGACCATGGCCTGTACCAGACACACCTTAGTCTCCAGAATGACACCATTGCCCCTCAGTACTTTGGAGAGATCCCAGCAGCAGACTTCCCCATCACAATACATCTTTTAATTTCCTGGCTTCTGGTGCCAACAGTGTTCATCATGGAGCCCACCAAACTAAAGCTGTGAACAATCTCAATCTCTTCACCATCCATCCTGATGCTTCCAATTGGCCCAGTGGTGAGAAGCTTTGTCTTCTTGATATTGAGCCTCAGTCCATACTGAAGGCTGCAGTCCTTGACCCTTTGTAGGAAGCACTTCAGGTCCTCCTCAGTTTCAGCAAGCCGTGTTGTGTCATCTGCATAACAGAGATTGTTGATGGATCTTCCACCAATCCTCATGCCATGCTTGTCCTCATAGAGCCCAGCCTCTCAGATAATCTGTTCTGCATACATGTTGAAAAGTTATGGAGACAGGACACATCCCTGGCGTATACCCTTCCTAATTTTGCATCATGCAGTGTTTCCTGGCTCTGTTCTCATGACTGCCTCTTGGTTCAAGTATAGGTTTCTCATTAGCACGATCAAGTGTTCTGCTATTCCCATTCTTCTCAGAGTCAGCCACAGTTTGTTATGATCCACACAGTCAAATCCCTTTGCATAGTCAATGAAACACAGACATATGTTCCTCTGGTATTCCCTGCTTTCACCTAAGATCTATCTAACATTAGCTACAACATCCCTAGTACCCTTTTAAACCCATCCGGGACTTCTGGCCATTCTCTGCTGATGTTCCAGTCATTTTTGGATATTCTTCAGCATAATCTTGCTTGCATGAGAAATCAGTGATATTTTTCTATCATTTCCACACTCTGCTGGGTCACCCTTCTTTGGGAGGGGAACAAATATAGATCACTTCCAGTCAGTTGGCCAAGTGATTGTTATCCAGATTTCTTGGCACAACTTGGTGAGCACATCCAGGGCAGCATCTGTT
>NW_006400237.1:96626-112970 GCF_000299155.1 Elephantulus edwardii | reverse complement strand
CCATGGACTGCTAGGAAAACAAACAGATTTGTCCTGGAGAGGGTTAAACCGGGTGGCTCCTTGGAGGCAAGGATTCTGAGGCTCTGTCTAATTTACTTTGGACATGTTGTGAGGAGTGACCGGTCCTTAGAGCGCGACATCGTGCTTGGGAGGCTGGAGGGATGGTGCAGGAGAGGAAGATCCTCTATGAGGTGAATTGATTCAGTGACTGGGATAATTGGGATGGGAGTGTCAAAGACAGTGCAATTGGCACAGGACAGAGCGGAGTTTAGGGCTGTTGTACATAGGGTTGCTATGAGTCGCAGGCCACTCGACGGCACATAACAACAACAACAACATGTAATTTTAAATCATGTAGTGTTCCCTTGCTCCTTGCGGACAACAGTTTCTTGAACTAGGTATGGATTTCACATGAACACAAATAAATGTTTTGGGATTTCTGTTGTTCTCATTATCAGCCATAGTTTGTTATGATCTGCACAGTCAAATGACATTTGCATTGTCAAGGAAACAAAAATAAACAGTATTCTTATATTCTCTGCTCTCAGAAAGGACCCGTCTTTTATCAGCAATAATATCAGTGGTACCACGGCCTCCATGTTCGAACTTTTGACAATTTCCTGTCAATGTACTATTCTAGCTTTGGGGAATGATTTTCAGTGATATTTTACAAGTATGTGATGTTAATGATACTGTTCTGTAAATTTCACACTCTGTTGGGCTGCCTTTGTGAGAATGGAAACAAATATATATCGATTCTTTTTAGTCGGCCAGGCAGCTGTCCTTCACATTGTCTGGCATAGACTGGTGAGCACATCCTTGGCTGCATCTATTAGTTGTAAAATGTCAAATGGTATCAAATCAATTCCTGGATATAATTTTTGCCAATGCCTTCAGTCTAAGTTGAACTTACTTTATTACCATTGGCTTTTGTTTTTATGATATTTTTTGAAATTTTTAAGTGTTGACCAATGCCTTTTGGTACAGTGATTCTGTGTACTAAAACAGATGCAATTTCAGATCCTGATAATTGAGATATTAACATATTGGTGAAATTTTGCACTTGAACCTATTGATTTACATTATTTAGAAGAGAGTTGTTGTGGCCTAGTGGTAAAGAATTATACTGCTAACCCTAAGGAACTTAGTTTGAATCCACCAATTGTTTTTCTTGAAAAAGATGGGACATTTCCTCCCATGTGATTCATGGCCTCTGAAAACCCACTGGAGGGTCAATCAAGCCTCTCCCTTTTGATTTACAAACTCTAAAATTCTTCTCAGCTGTGAGTCTTTTCCAACTAGATAGCACATAGCAACTACAGAAAAAGACCTTTACATAACAAAAGGGATAAACACACTGTTATAAAAGACAAAGGCATATCAGAGATAAAAGAGATAATGAGGATGCTATAAGTTAGGGAATGCTTCAGATCAGTTCTTAGAGTTCCTAGGGGTCACAAAGTGCTGGAGTAGGAAAATCAAAAGGCATGAATGCACATGACATTTCTGAAGTAACTGGAGAACAAATTCAAGCCTTAAGTTGCAATACTTAGGGATGCAATGCACAGAATAGAGGATGATACAGGAAACATCAAAAGAAAATGGAAGGAATATACAGAGTCACTGTACCAAAAAGAATTGGCTAACACCGAAGAATTTCATGAAACAACTTATGTTCAAGAGGCAATGGCAATAAAGGAGGAAGTATCATCTGCAAAGTTAGATGAAACTTGGATGAAAGCAGAGAGTACCAGAGGGTTGTCTATCTGTGTTTCATTGACTATACAAAGTCATTTGACTGTATGGATCACAACAAATTGTGGCTAACCTTAAGAAGAATGGGAATCCCAGAACACCTGATTGTGCTCATGTGAAACCTATACTTGGACCAGGAGACAGTCATCAAAACAGAGCAAGAAAATATTGCATGGTTTAAAATTAGGAAAGGAGTGTGTCAGAGATGTGCCATGTTTCCATACCTTTTCATTCTATATGTGGAACAGATCATTTTAGAGGCTAGATTTCATGAGGAGAGATGTGGCATCAGGATTGGAGGAAGGCTGATCAACAGCCTAGGTTATGTAGATGACATAACCTTGATTCCTGATACTAAGGAGAGCTTATAGCATTTGTTGCGGAGCGTCAAGGCTATAGTTTGCAAAATGCATTGATGCTCAACATCAAGAAAACAAAGATTCTCACCACTGGTACAATTGGCAACATCATAATAGAAAGAGAAGAATTTGATATTGTTAACAATTTCAGCTTGCTGGATGCACAAAAAAAATCTCTTGGCACCAACAGTCAAGAATTTAAAAGACAGTTTGCATTAGGAACATCTGTTTTCAGGGACCTCTCCAGAGTGCTAAAGAGCAATGATATTAGTCTGGAGATTAAGGTACCTAATCTAGTGTATGATCTTTGCAATTACTAGCTAAGCATAAAAGAGCTGGACAATGACCAATGATGGCAAAAAAAGAATTTGTATCTTTGAGTTTCGGTGCTGGGGAAGAGTACTGAGTACACTATGGACTTCCAAGAGAACTAATAGTTCTATCTTGGAGAGGATGAAACCAAGCTGCTCCTTGCAGGAAAGAATTATTAAGGCTCTGCCTCACCTACTTTGGGCATGTTTCCAGGAGGGGGCCAGTCCTTGGAGAAGGATGTCATGCTTGGAAGAATGAAGGTACAGAACAGGAGAGGAAGATCCTGGATGAGCTGGAACGACATAGTAATTGGGATAATGTGAGTAGGTGTATTAGATACAGTGAGATTGACTCAGAATAGAGCAGGATTCAGGGTCACCATGACTTGTAGTTGACTTGATATCATAAAACAACAACAACATGAGTTGCAGTCAACTGAATTTTACCTGACAACAACAACAAATGATATGGATAGCGTAGACACCCTTGGATTTCAGTCTTTATCAATCTTTGTGAAAAGCAATCACTCTGGGAATGTCACCCTTTACCCTTCTCTGTACTCTGTAATTGTCATAAACTCTGCTATAGATTAACATCAGAAGATTTCTAACCCTCCCTTGTGATAAGACACTATTCTGTATAAATTAACTTCCTAAAAACCTGGTGTGAAGCAAAGCCAGTTCAAATCAGTTTCTGAACCATGCACAGAAATGTCACTTTAACTGAAAATTGACCTTTCCAAACTGTTGGTTCCAGTTCAATGGTACACAACAACAGTGCCCCAACAAGAAAGTTAAACTTGAGGACTTTGCTACACAGCACATATATACCATCCCATAACAAGTGTCCCATGCATCCCAGATTCTTCTGTACTGGTTGAGGAGACAATCATATGCATAACTCCAGAAGGAGGAATAAAACAAATTCCTTAAATTCCAAATAATAACGTAAACTTAGTTGTTCTATCTAATTGGCAGTCTAGCCTGTTTTTCATTTCACACAGGACAAAATCCAAAACACTCGAGATAGGTGTTTTTTTTGCGTGAAGGAGCACCTAGTAACTCCCCTAGCCACATAAAGATCACTTCACTTTCCTATTTAAAAGTTGCCTAAACTTCCTGGTTTAATTTATCTGGAAAGACATGTCTAAAAGTTTGCCTTTTATTTAACCAAAATCTTTACATTTATGCTTTCATTTTCCACAACTTCTACTGTTTCTACCATGTCTTAATACCCTAGAGTAAAAAATGAAAACAAAAACAAAAACAAACCCCAAAAAACCCAACCTACAAATTCAATAATGTGCTATGGGAAAGTATTTATGACATATTCTAAAAACAGCATTTTACTTGTTTAAATCTCATCCTTACCTATTGTCACCATCATCATCACTACTTCACCATTTTCATTATCATTATCATGTCATTAGCATCTGAATTGTGTCAAATAACTAAATGGGAAAATTAGCTTTATTTAAGGAAATAATTATTTTCCATACATGAAAACTCACTGCGAAAAATATGACTGTTTCTAACAAAGCTGCAATAATGAGCTACTTGAAAAAGAACTGTGTAAATCAAGAACAGAGAGCAATTTTTAAATATTCTATATTTACATAAATATTTCATTAAAGAAAGTATAATAATGTTCCTCAAGCTTAGATGAACATAGTTGATTCAAACTTGCTGAACCTGAAATTTTAGCACAAGATATTTTCTCATTTGTTTCTAAAATTACACAGAATTTTTAGTCAAAAGAAGGAAAATATAATAAATGCTTAAAATTGTTGTTTAGTGTAATATGTGAATAAGTACATTTTAATGGTGTGTTAATAAATTGCTTTTAAAATTTAAGAAATAACAATCTGAGCTAATACAGTGTGCAGGATACTTATCTAAAGAATTATTTCAAGCCTTCTTTATTTCTTGTCTTTACTTTTAATAACACTTACTGTGTTAACTAGCATGATTGACTAGAGACAGACCAATGTCTGAATCAGACACACCTTATTCTCCTGACTGACATCATTGCACTTTAGTTCTTTAGCGAAGTACTTGATGGCAGATTTTTCCAGTGTAATTCATCTTTTGGTCTCCTGACAGTGGGTGTCAAGAGTGTTTATTATGAAACCAAGAAACTAATATTAATAACAATCTCAATCTCTTCTCCATCTATCAAAATGATGCCAATTGACCCAGTGGTGAGAATCTTTATCTTCTTCATGTTGAGCTTCAATCCATACTGAAGAATGCAATCCTTGACTTTCTGCAGCAAAATCTTCCTCAGTTTAAGCAAGCAAGGTTGTATCATCTGCATAATGCACGTTGTTGATGAGTCTTCATCCAATCTTGATGCCACACTCTTTCTCGTAAGTGTAGCCTCTTTTTTTAATTTAATTTTATTTTATTCTTGTTGTGCGTGTGTGTGTGTGTGTGTGTACTGTCAAATTGGATCTGACTGGTAAAGGAGGAGATTGTTCCTCCTTTTCCAGCAGAACATCTGGTAGATTCCAATGGCACACCTATGGGATTGCAGTGCAGCTTCTTGCCAATAGGCCACCAGAGCCCTCTAAGTGTAGCCTCTTGAATATCTGCTTCAATATAGACTGAAAAGGTACAAAGATAGGATGCATCCCTGATGCATACCTTGAATGATTCTGAATCATACAGTGATACCTTGCTGTGTTCTGAGGACTGCTTCCTTGTCCAAGTATTGGTTTTGCATGAGCACAATTAAGCGTTCTAAGATTTCCATCTTTCACAAGGTTAGCCACAATTTGTTGTGATGCATACACTGTCATAATCACATGCAACACAAATAGACATTCCTCTGGTACTCTCTGTTTTAGGATAAGCTCTACCTAACATTGGCTATAATATCCCGAGTGACATGACCTCTTTTAAACTCAGCCAACAAGCCTGGTAGTTCTCTGCTGATGTACTGTTCAAGTATTTTTTTTACTAATCCTCAGCAGGATACTGCTTGTGTTTGATATTAGTGATATTATTTGATAATTTCCACACTCTGTTGAGTCATCTTTTCTTGAATGAGAATAAAAATGGATTTCTTCCAATAAGTTGGTTAGGTTATTATCTTCAAGATTTCTTGAAACCACCTGGTGAGCATATCCAGAGCAGCATCTGTTTGTTGAAATATGTCCATTGATATTCCATCAATTCCTGGGATTTTGTATTTCACCAATTTGTTCAGAGCAGCTTGCACTTACTCCTTCACCACCATTGCCTCTTGATCGTATGTTGTTTCATGAAATTCCTCTGTGTCAGCCAATGCTTTTTGGTACAGTGACTGTACTCCTTCCATCTTCTTTTAGTACTTGTTGGGTCATTCTCTATTCTGCCTTCAGCATCCTTAATTACTGGAACTTAGGCTTGAATTTGTTATTCAGTTCCTTCAACTTAATTGCTAAGAGAGGGTTGTGTTTTGTTGTTTTTTTTTATTTTCTGACTCTACCTCTTTGTAAATTTCATTAGTTTGATTAATTAATTAATTTCATTAATTTACACATTCATTCGTGGTATTTGCTTTGTCTTTCAGAACCGCCCTTTGAAATCTTCTGTTCGGGTCCTTAACTTCTTGATTTCTTCCCTTTGCTTTGACTTGTCTGTGCTCTAGCATGATATTCAGAGTCTCTTCTGACATCTATCTTGTTCTTTTCTTCCTCCTCTTTGTAATGACATCTTGCTTTCTTCAGGGATAATATTCTTGATTTCCCCTCACAGTTTTTTTTTTTTTTTTTTTTGCAGCTGAAAGCTTCTTTATTGTGGTAAAATGGCGGCCGCGGCGCCGCCCTTCCTCCTCCCAGCCCCTTATATACCCTTTACCTCGATAGCTTCTATGCTTAATTTCTTTTTTTTTTTTTTTTTTTACATTTCCTATAATTATATTTTATTAATTTTCATAAACATTTACAGAGATTTTGGGCTTCCACTCATTCATTGTTGCACTATTCTCTCTACCCTCCTCCCAGTTTGTTCTTGTCCAAATGCCACAGTGCTTGTCAAAGCCAGTTCTGATTAATCTTCTTTGTCAGTGTATCCTTTGCCATTCCCTATCACTCCTCCCTGAGAGAGACTTCACCCTGAGTCATAAGGAAAAGGGGACGGCGTATTCTCTTAGCTACTTCCTGCTGAAAAGGGACGCTGTGGGTTTCAGGGTGAAGATCTTCTCTCACTACTCTAAAGGGCCCCTTTGGCAGTAGGAAACACATAGACTATTATGGAGATTGATTTTGGAATTCAGATGCACTCTTATTGATTGTGCTTGGCTGTACATGTACATATCCTTCAAGATGTATCATGGGGGTGTTACAGTTTTTGATGTCTTTTCTCATTAGTATTCAAGGCCTTGAACCTGTTCATGAGATGGTCTTTAAATTCTAGTGGGATAGACTAAGTGTTACTATATATATATAATGAAGTGAAAGAAATTTATTAAAATTTAATGAAATGGATATTTCTTACAAAAAATCACTTCATATTCAACATCCTATTTAAGTTTAAAAATAAGACAGATAATATAATGACACTTATGTAGGCAATAAAGGCTATCTTAATATCTAATAAAGTAGACTTCAGTGAAAATTAGGAGACAAAATGTGTACCTTAATTAATTGGTATATTTTTTCTATTGTTGTTGTTATGTGTCATCAAGTAGAGGATGACTCATGGTGATCCTATGAACAAAAGATCTGAACCCTGTTCTATAATAAACAAAAGATCTAATCCCTGTTCTATCCTGTGCCACCTTCACTCTTCTTGACAAGCAAGAGGCCATTGTCACAGTCACCACACCAATCCACCTAATTGAAGATCTTCCTCTCCTTTACCAACCCTCTATCCTTCCTAGCATCATGTCCTTCTCCAAGGAATAGGCCCTCCTAACAACATGCCCAAAGTATGTGAGGCAAAGCCTCATTATTCTTGTCTCCAAAGAGCACTTGGCTTGATTCTCTCCAAAACATATTGTTCTCTTAGCTGTCCATGGACATTCACCAAAGCTCAAAGGCATCAATTCTTTTCCTGTCATCCTTATTCATTGTTCAGGTCTCAGATGCATGGCAAGTAATCAGAAAGACTATGGCCTGAGTAAAACACACCTTAGCCCTCAAACTGACATCATCACTCCTCAATAATTTGGAGAGGTCCCTAACAGTAAATTTTTCTAGCATACTGCATCTTCTTGTTTTCTGAGTGCTAGTATGAAGGGTGTTAATTGCATTTTACTCTGTGAATCATGACAAGTTGTGGTTGACATTGAGATGAATGAGAATCACAAAGCATTTAACTGTGCTCACGTGGAAGCAATAGCTGGACCATGAGGCTGGTGAGACCATTACATAATTTAAAATTGAGAAGGGAGTGTGTCAGGGTTATGTTCTGTCTCCATACTTATTCAATCTGTAAGCTGAGCAACTTATCCAAGAAGCTGGACTCTATGAAGAGGAGTGTGGCATCAGGATTGGAGGGAGAAGCATCATAACCTGCATTATGCACATGTCACAACCTTGCTTCCTGAAAGTGAGGAAAACTTTAAATACTTTTTGCAGAAGATCAAGAAGTGCAGCTTTAGTGCAATATGGATTGCATCTCAAGGTCAAGAAAATAAAAGATTCTTACCACTGGATGGTAATAACAAACTGTGGCTGACTCTGAGAAGAATGGGAATCCCAGAACATTTAATCATGCTGATGAGAAACCTATACTTGGACCAAGAGGCAGTTGTCAGAACAGAGCAGGGTAACACTGCATGGTTCAAAATTGGGAAGAGTGTACGCCAGGGATGTGTTCTATCTCCATACCTTTTCAACCTGTATGCAGAGCAGATTATCTGAGAGGCTGGGCTCTGTGAGGAGAAGTGTGGCGTCAAGATTGGTGGACAATCTATCAACAATCTGTGTTATGCAGATGACACAACCCTGCTCGCTGAAACTGAGGAGGACCTCATGCACTTAGTGCAGAGGGTCAAGGACTGTAGCCATCAGTATGGACTGAGGCTCAATGTCAAGAAGACAAAGATTCTCACCACTGGACCAATTGGCAGCATCAGGATGGATGGTGAAGAGATTGAGATTGTTCACAGCTTCAGTTTGCTCGGCTCCACAGTCAACACTCTTGGCACCAGCAGCCAGGAAATAAAAAAACATATTGTGATGGGAAAGTCTGCAGTTAGGGACCTCTCTAAAGTACTCAAGAGCAACACTGTCTCTCTGGAGACTAAGGTGTGCCTGATACAGGCCATGGTCTTTGCAATCACTTGTTATGCATCAGAGAGTTGGACAAAGACTAGAGCGGACAGAAGGAGAATTGACGCCTTTGAGCTGTGGTGCTGGAGAAGAGTATTGAATGTACCATGGACTGCCAAGAAAACAGATTCATCCTAGAGAGGGTTAAACCAGGGTACTCCTTGGAGGCAAGGATTCTGGGGCTTCATCTGACATACTTTGGACATGTTGTAAGGAGGGACAGGTCCTTGGAGAGGGACATCATGCTTTGTAGGGTGGAGTGGCAGCACAGGAGGGGAAGACCCTCTATGAGGTGGATTGATTCAGTGACTGGGGTAATCAGAATGGGGTGTCAGAGGCAATGCAATTAGCACAGGTTAGAGCAGGGTTTAGGGCTGTTGTACATAGGGTCGCTATGAGTTGCAAAAGAGTCCACGGCACATAAAAACAATAACAACAACAACCACTGGATGGATAGGCAGCATTCTTATGGATGAAGAGGAGACTGAAACGGTCAACAACTTCATCTTGCTTGGCTCCACAATTAACACCCTTGTTGCCAGCAGTCAAGAATTGGTATATTAAGAGGATTAATCAATAAGGAAGATCCAAAATCTGTATATATCATACAGCAAAATCTCAAAATATGATGGAGCAAGTTTCACAAGCTTAAAGAAAAAATGTTATTGTTAAGTGCCTTCTAGTTGAGTATGATTCAGAGGGACTCTATGAACATTGCCCTATAGTGAGTCAACTTCACTGTGTGATACATCTGTCCTCATCATCTCAGCCACTGTGTCAATCCATCTCATCCAGGGCTTTTCTCCCCAGTGCTTTTCCTCCACCTTCCAAACAAGATGTCCTTCTCCAAGGACTAACACTTCCTGACAACATGCTTAAAATATGTGAGATGAGTCAAAATCCTTGTTTCCAAAAAGCAACCCTGTCTCACCTGTTTGAGGACAGATCTATTTGCTCTCATGGCCATCCATGGTATGTTCAGCACTCTTCAACAACAGAGTTCAAAGGCACCAGTTCTTTTTCTGTTATCCTTTTTTCAAATTCCAGCTTTAAGATGCATAGCAAGGAACTTAGAAGGCCATGGTTTGGATCAGGTACATCTTAGTCTTTAGACTGACAGACTTGCTCTATAGCATTCTGGAGAAGTCTTTGACAGCAGATTTCCCCAAAGCAACTCTTCATTTACTGATTGGTGGTCCCAAGGGTGTGATTGTGGATCAAGCAAGATTAAATCATTAACAACGTCAATCTTTTCACCATTCACTGTGATGCTATCTATTGGCCTGGAGATGAGAATTTTTGCTTTATTAATACAAATTCATAATGGGAAACAACCCATATGGAAGACTGTAGTTCTTGACCTTTTGCAGCAAATGGTTCAAGTCTTTCTCAGTTCTGGTCAGCAAGGTTATGTCATGTCCATAATCCACATTGTTGATGAGTCTTCCTCCAATCTTAATGTCACATGCCTCATAAAGTCTCATCTCCCAAATTATGTGTTCTGCAGCTTGAAAGGATATGGAGCAAAGACACATCCCTGATGAAGTATTATTATTATTATTATTTTATTATTATTATTAACCATACAATAATTTCATGCTCTGTTCTGACAACAGATGTAAGTTTCACATGAACACAATCAAGTGTTACGAGAATTCCATCTTTTAATGTTAGCCACAATTTGTTGTCATTTACCCAGTTTCTACATAATCAAGAAAAAACAGATAGACATCCTTCTAGTACTATCTGCTTTCAGCCAGGATGCATCTGACATCACCAATGATATTCCTAGTGTCATGAGCTCTTCTAAACCCAGTTTTATTTCTGGAAGTTCTATGTTGATATACTGTTGTTTTACTTATTTTTTTTTAATAATCTTCATCAAAATTTTGCCTGCATGTGATATTAGTGATATTATTTGATAACTTCCACAGTCTCTTGGATCACCATTTTGAGACTGAAAATAAATATGAATCTCTTCTAGCCAGTTGGCCATGTAGTCGTCCTCCAGATTTCTTGGCACAACCTGGTGAGTGCGTACAGTACTCCATCTGTTTGTAGAAATGTGTCAATTGATATCCATCAATTAGTGGAGCTTTATATTTTTGCCAATTCCTTCATAGTGGCTTGAAATTCTTCCCTCATTACCATTGATTCTTGATCATATGCTGCTTCCTGAAATGGTTTAATGTCTATTAATTATTTTTGGTAAAGTACTCCATGTATTCCTTTCATCTTCTGTTATGCTCCCAGGATCATCCAAGATTTTGCCTGTAACATCTTTCAATATTGTCACTTGAGGCTTGATTTTGTTCTTCAGTTCCTTTAGCTTAAGAAATGCTGAATGAGTTCTTCTGACTCCATCTCTTTGCATGGTTCTAATAAATATTTTGTTTATCTTCTTAAGCTGCCATCTAAAATTTCTATTCAACTCTTTAATATCTTTGTTTTTTAACTTCATTTTGGCTCCTTGGTATTCTAGTTAAATATTCATAATTTATTCTGACATCCACTTGGTATTTTCTTCTGCCTCTGTCTTTGTAATGACTTTTTGCTTTGAATGATATTCTTGCCATACAGATCATCTGGTCTTTGTTTATTGGTGTTCAATACCTCAAACCTGTTTTTATGATGGGTTTTAAGTTCAGATGGGATAGACTCAAGGCCTTGTTTTTGTTTTGGATTTGTTTTTGTTTTCTTTAACATCAGTTTGAACTTTCACACATACAGTTGATCTTGCACTCCACGTTAAGCACCTAGCCTAGTTTTCACAGCTGATACTGAGCTTCTCCAAAGATTCTTTCCATGAAGGCAATCAATCTGATTCCTGTGTAGTCCATCATTTGTGTAGCATTACCATTTGTGTGTTTTATTGTTGCTGTATTTTTTTTCTATAAAAGTTATTTACAATCAATATCAGCAGTGAAAACTAGGCCAGGTGCCGATTGTGGAACAGACCATCAACTGCTCATATGCAAGTTAAATTAAAGCTAAGGAAGTTTAAATAATATCCATAGGAGGCAAAATTTTATCTTGAGTCTATCCTCCCTGAATTTAAGAAGCATCTCAGGAACAGGTTTGAAGCCTTGAACACTAATATATAAAGACCTGATAAGCTGTCGGAAGATAACAAGAATATCATTCATGAAGAATGCAAAAAGTCATTACAAAGAAGAGAAGACCAAAAAAGATGCCAGAAGAGACTCTAAATACTGCACTAGAGCACTGAGAAGCTAAAACAAAGGGAAGAAATAAAAAAGCTAAGGAGATGAATAGAAAATTTCAAAGGGCAGCTTAGGAAGACAGGGCAAAGGATTACAATGAATGTGCAAGGAGCTTTAGTCAGAAAACGAAAAGAGCTAATCTCATTCAGCATTTCTTAAGCTGAAGGAATGAAAGTATAAATTCAAGCTGCAAGTTGCAATGCTTATGGATGTTAGCAGCAGAATATTGAATGATTGTGAAAGCATGAAAAAAAAAATAAAAAAAAGAAAGCATGAAAAGAAGATTGAAGGAGTATACAGAGTCATTGTGCCAAAAAGAATTGACTGACAGAATAATTTTAAGAAATTACATATGATTAAGAGGCAATGGTGATGAAGGGGGAAGTTCAGGCTGTTCTGAAGGACCTGGCAAAGAATAAAGTCCCAGGAATTGATGGAATATCAATTGACATATTTCAACAAACAGATGTTACCCTGGAGGTACTCACCAAGTTATGCCAAGAAATCTGGAGGACAGTTACTTGGTCAACTGACTGAAAGAGATCCATACTTATTCTATTCCAAAAAAAGATGACCCGATAGAGTATAGGAATTATCAAACAATCTTTACCAATATCACACACCAGCCAAATCCTGCTGAAGAATATTCAGAAATGACTGAAGCAGTACATTGACAGAATTACCAGAAACACAAGCTGGGATTTGAAAAGATCATGACACTAGAGACATTATTGCCAATGTCAGGTGTATCTTGGCAAAAAGCAAAGTGTACAAGAGGAATGTCTATCTGTGTTTCATTAACTATGCAAAGGTATTTGACTGTGTGAATCACAATAAATTCTTGTTAACTTTGAGCAAAATGTCAATCTCAGAACACTTGATTGTGCTTATGTGAAACATATTCTTGGACTGGGAAGCAGTCCTCAGAACAGGATATGGAAACACTGCATGGTTCAAAATGAGGAAAGGAATGTGTTTGAGATACATGTTGTCTCCATACATACATACATACTTCATTCTGTATGCAGAGTAGATAATTCTGGAAGCAGGGCTTTATGAGGAAGACTGTGACATCAAGATTGGAGGAAGACTCATCAACAACCTATGATATGCAGATGACACAACTGTGCTTGCTGAAACTACAGAAGACCTGAAGCACTTGCTGCGGAAGGTCAAGGTCTATAATCTTCAATATGGATTGAAGCTCAATATCAAGAAGACAAAGATTATCACCACTGGGCCAATTGGCAGCATCATGACAGAGGGAGAAGAGACTGAAATTGTTAACAATTACAGCTTGTTTGACTCCACTGTCAACAATCTTAACACCAGCAATCAGGAAATCAGAAGACAAATTGCATTGGAAAATCTGCTGTCAGGGCCTCTCCAGAGTTCTGAAAGCTAACCATGTCAGTCTAGAGAATAAAGTGTGCCTAATTCAAGTAATGGTCTTAGCTATTCTTGTTATTCTTCAGGGAGCTGGACCTACTATTAAGGATAGTAGAAGAAGAATCTATGCCTTAGAGTTGTGGTGCTGAAGAAGAGTCTTGAACATACCATGGACTTCCAAGAAGACAAATAAGTCTGTCTTGGAGAGGGTGAAACCAAGTTTCTCCTTGGAGGCAAGGATTTTGAAGCTCTGTCTCACATACTTTGTGCATGTGGCCAGGAGCGGACTGATCCCTGGAAAAAGACATCATGTTCAGAAAAGTGGAGAGACAATGCAGGAGAGGAAATCCCTAGATGAGATCAATTGATACAGTAACTGAGGCAGTGGAGGTTGGTGTGTCTGAACTAGTAAGGCTGGCTCAGGATAAGGAAGCGTTCAGAGTTGCTTTACATAGGGTTGTTATGGGTTGACTCAAAAGTACATAACAACAAAGCTAAATTTTAAGTTGTATAATGTTTGGCTGACTGGGGTGGGGTTTTGTTGTTGTTTGTTTTTGAATTATTATTTAAGCCTCTTGTTTAGAGTCAACAGGACCTGGTGGAGAGCCTTTGTATTTAAAATTGATTCTGACCGAAGGCCTAAGGCTCTCACACCTAGTGTTATTGTATTTTGGAAGAATTTTTTTTCCATTCATCCCTTGTTGCATTTTTCTCCCTGTCCACTCCTCCCACCCAGCCCCCACCCCTCCAGTTCACTCTTCTCTTGAAAAGTAAAAGAAACATTCCTTCATTGGCATACAATCCACATACACACACACTCCACTATGCAACCTTCATTCTGGACTCTTGTCATAATCGTAATACCCAATCATATATCACTTTTAAACTATTCCCTCCCTCATCTGTTTCAATGCAGTATACTTCTTTTTAAAAAAAAAAAAATTCTACTATTTTACTTACAAAATTTGAATAAAAATTTGAACAAATTCTTTCAATTTCCCTCATTCCTCCACCCATCAAATTATACAACCCGATAATTAAGTCTCTCTCTCACACACACACACATACACATCCCTCTGTTTTCAGCCTGTCCCACCCCTTCTGGATACTTATACTCATTCTACAATAACAGTTTTATACAATATTTATCCTTATGGGACTGAGTCAGTTCACTCAGCATAATGCTCTCCAGACCCTCCCAAGTTAGGTAATAATTTACAAAGTTATTTCCCCTACGCACTGCATAGTGTGAATGTACCATAATTTCTCAATCCTTTCATTTGTGGTTGGATATTGGGCTGTATCCACGTTCTTGTGATGGTGAAAAGTGCTATGAACATTGGTGTACAAATCTCAGTTTGTGCCTCAGTTCTCATATTCTCAGGGAACATTCTTCTAAGCAGTACAACACTGGTTTGTTACTTTTTGCTGTATAGTAGTAACCTGGGGTTGCTATTGAAGGACTCCATTTTGTAACCAATATGTCATTTTAAAATGTATAAGCCTCTAGAGCAGTAAACTGAAAGCGGTGGGGGAAGGGGGAAAAGAGCCCCCACCCAAACATCAGCCAATCCTGTATCGCCCTGTTTTCGCGCCCTTCCTTTGAACCAGCCAATCCCGTATCGCCCTGTTTTCGCGGGCTTTCCCCTTTAAATAGGCGGGACAGCCCAGAATCGGGGCCGAGGCCATCTTCCCTGTTGTATGAACACGGTTTGGATCGCGGCCCGGATTCGAATCTGAAATAAATCCCCTCTTGCCCTTGCGTTGGTGTTGGCTCCTTGGTGACTTGGGGGAAACTGGATTTGGGGCACAACACTATGATGCTGAACCCTGTACCACTGGTGAGTCAAATGCCATAATGGTAGACTGAGTTTAGTGGAGCTTCCAGATTAAGACAGATTGGAAGCAGGAACAGCATCCATTTCCTAAACAACATGTCTCTGGACATGAACTTTAAGAACGTAGAGTTCTAAGTTCATAAGTTTCTTGTGAACTTAGAGAAATGACAGTAGTTATAGAATAGGGTTCAGGTCTTTTGTCCATAGGGTCGCCATGAGTCGTACTTGGCCCAATGGCAATTGACAACAACAACAAATATGCAATCAATACATAGTACAGATAGTACAAAATACTGTAATTCTATCTCTAGGTTCATTTCTGTCACCAAACCATATTTTCCTACTAATGTTTTTTATTCCTTCTTCCAAACTGTTGCCTTACAGTCACCACTTTAAAAAAAAAATTTGGTTTCTGTTGGTTGCATGTCTCAAACTTCAAAACTGGTGGACATCTTTTGGTTCCTCCACTTTGACTTTAGTTGTTGGTACACATATTTGAGTGAGAGGTATTAACAGATCTCCCTTGTGTCATTCACAAGATTGTATTTCAGGATTCATCTATAAGTGGTAATTTTTTTTACTATAAAAGTAAACTTATTGTTCTTCATCTTCTTATTCCTGGCAAAGTACTTCATGATTATTTGATTCAAAGTAGCCAAAGTCACTTCATTTTAGCTCAGTAATAGCTAACCTGTCAATGTTTATGTGCTATATAGCCTCAAGGCTAAGTTCCCTGTGTGCACATTTTGGAAGCTATTTTGACAATTTTCTCTTTTATTAATCTGGATTATAATCTTTTTAATCCCCCTATATGGTTCTGTCACTGTAACACGGATGTGTCAAATGTGTTAATGGTTGGCTACCCAATGCGGAAAGAGAGTGAGGTGGAGATCCCCGATTAAAACAAGCGTGGAAGGAGGAGTGGCATCCACTTCCATAATAGCTTGCCTCCAGAAACCCTATGAACCTGGAGAGAGATGAAAGGCACCCAAGCATCGAGATCTCTCCTTCATAGGGTCGCTATGAGTCGCCTGTGACTTGACGGCACTTAACAACAATAACATCAACAGAGAAAGATAGAGAGATCAGCTGGCCCAGTGATGAGAAAATGATGTGTCCAAGACCAAGGTGGGTGACTTTTAATCCACGGCCCTCAGGCCTGTCTTTCATTGTTTTTGTTCAGACATTCCTCTAGGTCATATAGC